>NW_026124034.1:0-10000 GCF_025177605.1 Cucumis melo
TAGACTAAATATTAATCCTTTCGCCAAGATAATCCCCTCAAAAGGGGAGGTCCGTAGCATAGTTTTTTTTTTCAGTGCAATAAAGTTACATAGTGTCTATTTTTCCTTGATAAAGGGGTATTTCCATGGGTTTGCCTTGGTATCGTGTTCATACCGTTGTATTGAATGATCCCGGTCGTTTGCTTTCTGTTCATATAATGCATACAGCTCTAGTTGCTGGTTGGGCCGGTTCAATGGCCCTATACGAATTAGCAGTTTTTGATCCCTCTGATCCTGTTCTTGATCCAATGTGGAGACAGGGTATGTTCGTTATACCCTTCATGACTCGTTTAGGAATAACCAATTCATGGGGGGGTTGGAGTATCACAGGAGGGACTATAACGAATCCGGGTATTTGGAGTTACGAAGGTGTGGCCGGAGCACATATTGTGTTTTCTGGATTGTGCTTCTTAGCAGCTATCTGGCATTGGGTGTATTGGGATCTAGAAATATTTTGTGATGAACGTACAGGAAAACCTTCTTTGGATTTGCCGAAGATTTTTGGAATTCATTTATTTCTCTCAGGGTTGGGTTGCTTTGGTTTTGGTGCATTTCATGTAACCGGATTGTATGGTCCGGGAATATGGGTATCCGATCCTTATGGATTAACCGGAAGGGTACAAGCCGTAAATCCTGCGTGGGGTGTCGAAGGGTTTGATCCTTTTGTTCCGGGCGGAATAGCCTCGCATCATATTGCAGCAGGTACATTGGGCATATTAGCGGGCCTATTCCATCTTAGTGTTCGTCCGCCCCAACGTCTATACAAAGGATTACGTATGGGAAATATTGAAACCGTCCTTTCCAGTAGTATCGCTGCTGTATTTTTTGCAGCTTTTGTTGTTGCTGGAACTATGTGGTATGGTTCAGCAACTACCCCGATTGAATTATTTGGGCCCACTCGTTATCAATGGGATCAGGGATACTTCCAGCAAGAAATATATCGAAGAGTTAGTACCGGGTTAGCCGAAAATCAAAGTTTATCAGAAGCTTGGTCTAAAATTCCTGAAAAATTAGCTTTTTATGATTATATCGGGAATAATCCCGCAAAAGGTGGATTATTCAGAGCGGGTTCCATGGACAACGGGGATGGAATAGCTGTTGGTTGGTTAGGACACCCTGTTTTTAGAGATAAAGAAGGGCGCGAACTTTTTGTACGCCGTATGCCGACCTTTTTTGAAACATTTCCGGTTGTTTTGGTAGACGGAGACGGAATTGTTAGAGCCGATGTTCCTTTTCGAAGAGCAGAATCGAAGTATAGTGTTGAACAGGTCGGTGTAAACTGTTGAGTTCTATGGCGGTGAACTCAATGGAGTCAGTTATAGTGATCCTGCTACTGTGAAAAAATATGCTAGACGTGCTCAATTGGGTGAAATTTTTGAATTAGATCGTGCTACTTTGAAATCCGATGGGGTTTTTCGTAGCAGTCCAAGGGGTTGGTTTACTTTTGGGCATGCTTCCTTTGCTTTGCTCTTCTTCTTCGGACACATTTGGCATGGTGCGAGAACCTTGTTCAGAGATGTCTTTGCTGGTATTGACCCAGATTTGGACGCTCAAGTAGAATTTGGGGCATTCCAAAAACTTGGAGATCCAACTACAAAAAGAGTCTAGTCTGATACAAGATTGCTCTGTTCTTTTTTTCCTTTATTTTTTGATTTGACATAGATAGGGTACCGGATAAATCTTTATTCGGATTGCTTACTTTTCATTTCTTTGACTCTTGTCTTGGTCTTTTTTTTATCCGTAAAAAGATCCCAATTAAACAGGTATGGAAGCTATAATTGTAAACCGAAATCAAATCTATGGAAGCATTGGTTTATACATTCCTCTTAGTCTCGACTCTAGGAATAATTTTTTTCGCTATCTTTTTTCGCGAACCGCCTAAAGTTCCAACTCCAACTAAAAAGGCAAAATGATTTCTCATTATCTCAATTGAAGTAATGAGCCTCACAATATTGTGAGGCTCATTACTTCAACTAGTCCCCGTGTTCCTCGAATGGATCTCTTAGTTGTTGAGAGGGTTGCCCAAAAGCAGTATATAAGGCATACCCAGTAAAACTTACAAGTAAACCAGATATAGAGATGGCAACTAGGGTTGCTGTTTCCATTATTATATAATTTCAAGACCACAATGGATCTATAATAAGATCATTTATTTACAACGGAATGGTATACAAAGTCAACAGATCTCACTGAATAAAAAAAAATATAGGATTATTTATGGCTACACAAACCGTTGACGATAGTTCTAGATCTGGGCCAAGACGAACTGTTGTAGGGGATTTATTGAAACCATTGAATTCGGAATATGGTAAAGTGGCTCCTGGGTGGGGAACTACACCTTTAATGGGTGTCGCGATGGGTTTATTTGCGATATTCCTATGTATTATTTTGGAGATTTATAATTCTTCCATTTTACTGGACGGAATTTCAAGCAATTAGATTCGATTCACAAGAACCCCTAAATAACTTTTCAATAAAAAGGAAAGTCTAAAGTATGTAGGTTTCTGCTTTTTAGCCCACTATTTTTTGGTAGTTCGATCGTGGAATTTATTTTTTTCTGTATTTCCGGAATATGAGTGTGTGACTTGTTAGAATTGATCCTATGGATACGACAGAGAAGAAGTCGGTCATCTTGATGAAGATGATTTGATCTCGTTGGATATTCAGTCTAGGCTAGTATCTGGAGCACAGAATATATGAAATAGATTCCAAAATATTAGAACAAATATTAGAACTATGATTCATACTTATCAGACCTCGTGGCCGGACTCCGAAACAAGAGTTAGAAGTGATAAATAAAAAAAATTTATTCTTTCGTTTCTACTTATTTTGGTTAAAGGATAAACCTTTCTTTAGCTTTTTTCATTATATTCAGTCATTGAATAAGCATTGAATAAGTGATAATCCAAGGGTTCTTACTCAGGGAATTTTTGAACTTTTTTTGGAAGGTTTTTTATTGAATCATCGTGGTTCTAGTCTGAATCTAAGGTTTTAATTGATTCATAGGGTCTTAACAAGATAATTCCTATCAATAATAAAGAAAACAAGAGTAAAGTCGCATTACATACAAATCAAAGAAAAAAAATAGGTAAATAGAAGATTCAAGAGGCCCCTAATGATCAATATAACTATGAATGAGCCGACTTGATATTTGGGCATTATAACTACAAAGAAGACTTTTCGGATTTTGATTCTTTCGTATCTTGATACAAAAAATTGAATCATAGCATTAAGAAGTTTGAAACTTTTTAGTACACATATCCGTTACGAGCGGTATTTGGGTGTTTCTGTTTGAGCCGTACGAGACGAAATTCTCATATACGGTTCTCAGAGGGGGGTCCCCTTGGTTTACCTATCTCAATAAAGTGTATGATTGGTTCGAAGAACGTCTTGAAATTCAGGCGATTGCAGATGATATAACTAGTAAATACGTTCCTCCTCATGTCAACATATTTTATTGTCTAGGAGGAATTACGCTTACTTGTTTTTTAGTACAAGTAGCTACGGGGTTTGCTATGACTTTTTACTACCGTCCGACCGTTACTGAGGCTTTTGCTTCTGTTCAATATATAATGACGGAAGCAAATTTTGGTTGGTTAATCCGATCAGTTCATAGATGGTCGGCAAGTATGATGGTCTTAATGATGATCCTGCACGTATTTCGCGTGTATCTTACTGGTGGATTTAAAAAACCTCGTGAATTGACTTGGGTTACAGGTGTGGTTCTGGCTGTATTGACCGCATCCTTTGGTGTAACTGGTTATTCCTTACCTCGGGACCAAATTGGTTATTGGGCAGTCAAAATTGTAACAGGTGTACCGGAAGCTATTCCAGTAATAGGGTCGCCTTTGGTAGAGTTATTACGCGGAAGTGCTAGTGTGGGACAATCTACCTTGACTCGTTTTTATAGTTTACACACTTTTGTATTACCTCTTCTTACTGCCGTATTTATGTTAATGCACTTCCCAATGATACGTAAGCAAGGCATTTCTGGTCCTTTATAGAGAATAGAAATCATAGATTTGTAATTAGTTATTTATGATTACTCAGGGGGGAAGAAGAGTATTTCATTGCTGCAAATATGGATTATTGAAAAATAAGACATGTATTTGGATATTTCCCTTCAACTCCACGAAATTTTATTCGTTATTTTTCAATAATAGTTGAAGGGAATTCTTCGAAGAGAAAATGGATTATGGGAGTGTGTGACTTGAACTATTGATTGGACCGTGTAGATATATGTCTTTTTATCTGCCACATTGGGATTCACAACAAAATGTGTCTTTATTCCAACCACCGCGAAAGCTCCATACAGAGGGTAGGCTGGTTCGCTTGAAGAGAATCTTTTCCATGATCAGACTTGACCATGTCGTGCATGACCAGGCTCCGTAAGATCCATTAGAATAGGTGATATATATGCCATAATACAGATTATGTTTTATCTATTTCACTTACTTAATAGTATGAAAATGCATTCATTTCCTCTGCATTGACTCGATTTATAATACTATCGGAGTGAAACAAGGGATCTAAAGAAGAACATAGGCTAGACTCTATTAGTAACAAGTAAATCCTTTGGATGTAAAAAGTATCAATATTTTTGGGGGCTAAAGCCCCATCGCAAGGTTTGAGACGACCCAGAAAGCACTTGAACATTATCAACTTTGTAAGCCTACTTGGGTATTGAGCATTTATCTGTACGAACTTAATTCCTTGCAATGGATAATTGTAACTCTTGAAAACGGAATCCGCTAAATTTTTTCTTACATTGAATCACTCATTTATTTTATATATGCTTGGATAAGATATCGATTTTTTTTTCTGGATCCAGTTGGTTCGTTTGATTTGTGCTCGAGCCGGATGATGAAAAATTATCATGTCCGGTTCTTTCGGGGGATGGATCCATAATAATTCACCTATCCTAATAACAAAAAAACCAGATTTGAATGATCCTGTATTAAGAGCTAAATTGGCTAAGGGTATGGGTCATAATTATTACGGAGAACCCGCATGGCCCAATGATCTTTTATATATTTTTCCAGTAGTCATTCTAGGTACTATTGCATGTAACGTGGGCTTAGCGGTTCTAGAACCATCAATGATTGGTGAACCCGCAGATCCATTTGCAACTCCTTTGGAAATATTGCCGGAATGGTATTTCTTTCCCGTATTTCAAATACTTCGTACAGTGCCAAATAAGTTATTGGGTGTTCTTTTAATGGTTTCCGTACCGGCGGGATTATTAACTGTACCATTTTTGGAGAATGTCAATAAATTCCAAAATCCATTTCGTCGTCCAGTAGCGACAACCGTCTTTTTGATTGGTACCGCAGTAGCTCTTTGGTTGGGTATTGGAGCAACATTACCGATTGATAAATCCCTAACTTTAGGGCTTTTTTAAATTGATTCAATTGTGAAATAAATAAAATATCACGATGTGTGTATCTAGGGAATAGTTGCTTCAAAGTGAATTACCCCTAGATACACATATTTAATGAAATTTTTGATTTATTTTGAGTATACGGATTCTGTTAAAGATTCAAACTTCATTTTCGTCTTTTTTTTTTATAAAGTTTTTTTACAACAAAAATCCAATGGATTTCAAATTTATGCAAAATTCTTTTCCATTTCGAGAATGTCTAATATATGTTTTACGTCTTCTATGCGAAAATGTTTGATTTTCATAAGTTCGTCTGGACTATTATTCAAAAGGTCAAATAATGTATGTATATTGCACCTTTTGAGGCAATTATAGATCCTAGGAGGCAATTCTGATTGGTCAATAAAAATATATTTTAATGCTCTTTCTTTTTTCTTTTTTCTTAGTTTCGCCAATTTCTCATGAAAAGTAAAAAGGGGTAAAGTAACTTTTTGTTTATTATTTTTAAAATGGAAGTTTTCTTTTTCTTCTTCCGCATGTAAAAAAGGAATAAATAAATCAATCAAATTCCGAGAGGCTTCATGAAGTGCTTCTTTAGGAGTTAAACTTCCATTGGTCCATATTTCGAGAAAAAGTATCTCTTGTTTTTCATTCCCATTTACATAAGAATGAATACTATGATTAACATTTCGAACAGGCATGAATATAGCATCCATAGGATAACTTGCGTCTTGAAAATTATTTGGCGTTTGTATATGATATCCGCGATTCCTCTCGATCTTTAATTCAATACAAAAATTAATTGGTTCCGTTAGGTTAGCTATATGCTGTGTATTATCAACGATTTCCACCGAAGGTGGTAAGATGATGTCTTGAGCAGTTACGCATCCAGGACCCTTGACACAAATAGACGCATCACGAGTTCCATACAGATTACTTCTCAATACAATTTCTTTCAAATTCATTAAAATTTCATGTACTGATTCTTGAATACCGACTATGGTAGAGTATTCATGTGGGATTTTTTCAGATTTTGCACGTGTGATACATGTTCCCTCTATTTCTCCAAGCAAAGCTTTTCGCATCGCAATGCCTATAGTATCCCCTTGTCCCTTCATAAGTGGAGACAGAATAAAGCGTCCATAATAAAGACGCTTACTGTCTGCTCTTGATTCAACACACTTCCACTTTAGTGTCCGAGTCGATACTCTGATTTTCTCTCGAACCATAGTAATATTTTTTGATAAAATCATTGAATTATTTATTTCTCTTGAAATTTCTCTTCAATGTTTATTTTTACACACGTCGTTTTTTAGGGGGCCTACAGCCATTATGTGGCATAGGGGTTACATCCCGTATGAAACTTAATAGTATACCGCTTCTCCGAATAGCTCTTAATGCTGCATCTCTTCCGAGACCGGGGCCCTTTATCATAACTTCGGCTCGTTGCATCCCTTGATCCACTACTGCCCGAATAGCATTTCCTGCTGCGGTTTGGGCGGCAAATGGTGTCCCTCTTCTTGTACCTTTGAATCCACACGTACCGGCGGAGGACCAAGAAATTACCCGACCCCGTACATCTGTAACAGTCACAATTGTATTGTTGAAACTTGCTTGAACATGAATAACGCCCTTTGGTATTCTACGCGTACTTTTACGTGAGCTAATACGTCCATTTCTACGTGAACCGATTCTTGGTATGGGTTTTGCCATATTTTATCATCTCATAAATCTAAGTCAGAGATATATGGATATATCCATTTCATGTCAAAACGGATCCTTTAATTTCTTTTTATGTATATATTGTGGGTGGCCTTTAGGGGTCCTTTTTTTTATAAAGATTATCCTTGTCTTTGTTTATGTCTCGGATTGGAACAAATTACCATAATTCGTCTCCGCCTACGGATCAGGCGACATTTTTCACAAATTTTCCGAATGGAGGCCCTTATTTTCATATTTTTTATTCCTTACCTTAATCTACTTATTGGAAGAAAATAAGTTTCTTGAAATTTTCTATTTCGAATTGGATCTCCCTACAAAAAAAAGAATATTGCACGTGAAAAGACTACTTCACCTAATCATTCGAATCTTTGTTTCGTAGTCTATAAATTATACGCCTTCTGGTCCTGGTTGAATCGTAACAACTTACTGAAATTTTGACTCTCTATTACCTAGTATATGGATAAAACTATGTTGAATCCTTCCTGAAACGTAACCTAGAATTGGATCCTCATTATCTAAACAAACCCAAAACATATCATTGGTAAGTGATTCAGTAATTAAACCTTCAGAAATCCTTTTTTGCTCTTTCATTCCAGACGAAACACCCTTCAAAGTATCAATTAATCAAGGGGGAGTCGTATTATAAACTATAAACCCACCTCTTTTCTTTTTTTTTTTTTTTTACAAATAGGGAAGTTCTGTGTATAATTCGAATATCATAAAGATTACCATATATAACACAAAATTTCGCCGCCGATTCCCTGTAGTCGAGCTTCTCGGTCTGTCATTATACCCCGAGAAGTAGACAGAATTACAATGCCCATTCCGCCTAAAATTCTAGGAATTTTTTGATAGTTAGAATATATTCGGAGACCAGGTCGACTGATCCGTTTTAAATTTAAAATCGTTTTATATGGTCCTTTCCTATTTCTTCTATGTCGTAGGGTTAAAACCCAAAAATCCTTGTTGCTTTCCCGATGTTTCCTTACGTTTTCAATAAAACCTTCTCGTAAAAGTATTTTAACAATGTTTTCGGTGATGTTAGTAGATGGTATTCGAACCATTCCTTTTCTATTCATGTCAGCATTGCGAATAGAGGTTATTATGTTAGCAATAGTGTCCTTACCCATGATAAACGAAAATTATTGGTTACTTAAATTTTTGATCTAATCAACATTCTTTTTTATTAAATAGTTATGAATTTTAAAAGGTATATACGTGATACACAATCTACTAATTAATTTCATTCAAATAGTATAACTATCTCACGGTCTGTCTCATTTTATAATACTTCAGGTGCTAATGAAATTATTTTAGTGAAATTTAACTGTCTCAATTCTCGGGCAATCGCACCAAAAATTCGAGTTCCTTTTGGATTTCCTTCTTGATCAATAACAACCGCAGCATTGTCATCATATCGTATTATCATACCATTTTCTCGTTTGAGTTCTTTACAAGTACGTACAATTACAGCTCTGATCACTTCTGATCTTTCTAGAGGTGTATTTGGGACGGCTTTCTTGATTACAGCAACAATAACGTCACCAATATGAGCATATCGTCGATTACTAGCCCCTATGATTCGAATACACATCAATTCTCGGGCTCCGCTGTTATCTGCTACATTCAAAAGGGTTTGAGGTTGAATCATATTATTTTGGAATCTTTTCTTTCAATGCAAAGGGCGAAGTAAAAAAAAAAAAAAGAAATATTGTTTTTCAAAAAAAAAAAAAATAAATCTGCAATTGTTTTTTTTTCATCTTAAACAAAGATCGCTTTCCTTTGATTCTACATTTCTATCCCGAAGTAATGAATTGGGTTCGTATAGGCATTTTGGATGCCGCTATTGAAATAGCTTTTCTGGCTATATTTTCGGCTACTCCACTCATTTCATAAAGTATTCTACCTGGTTTAACAACAGCTACCCAATATTCGGGGGATCCTTTCCCTGAACCCATACGTGTTTCTGTGGGTCTTAGTGTAACGGGTTTGTCCGGAAATATACGTACCCATATTTTTCCACCGCGTCGTGCATTTCGTGTCATTGCCCTTCGTCCGGCTTCGATTTGTCTCGATGTGATCCAAGCGGGTTCAAGTGCCTGAATAGCGTATCTCCCGAAGCAAATACTATTGCCTCGATAAGATATTCCTTTCATTCTTCCTCTATGGTGTTTACGGAATCTGGTTCTTTTGGGGTTATAGTTGATGGTTATTTCTAAATTCCATCTCTACTACAGAACCGGACATGAGAGTTTCTTCTCATCCAGCTCCTCGCGAATGAAACGATTCAAAAAAATATACATGTATTTACTGATATTTTCTGAATAATAGATTCAATTATGGGATTTTTGATATTTCATTTAATCAATCTATTCGAAATTTGTATATCTTCTTTTCTTTTGATAGAAAACTAAACTGTTTATAGATTCTAGAATAATAGAATAAGTTTTTTTATTATAGTTTTCTAAAAAATTATAGATAATATAATCTCGTTTTGTTATTTTTTCTTTTATTATTAAGGTTATAACAAATCTTTATTTTGTTTTGCCTTTTTTTATCTATTATTATATTTGATCGACCCTAATTTAGAAATATAATAAAATGGAAACGTTCGCGGGCGAATATTTACTCTTTTTATATATGTTTTGGTTCTCGGGTTAGTTAGCCCATGAACCTACCTCTCATAATAAATGGATTGGTCTTGGGTTCCTTCCGCCATCCTACCCAATGAATTATTAGGATTCGTTTTCAATAGAATATTATGTATTCACGGGTTCCCTCGTTCCCATCGCCTCTCGATTAATGGTTAGGTCTTAATTATACAATGGAGCCCGTAATAAAATTTGTTTTTGAGTCAAT
>NW_026124034.1:17500-20000 GCF_025177605.1 Cucumis melo
CACCAATCGAGTCACAGGTATCTAACATATTCATACCTAACGATTTTCCACAAAGTGGTGACGAAAGGTATAACTTGTACAAATCTTTCCATTTTCCAATTCGATCCGATCCATTCGTTCGTCGAGCTATTTACTCGATCGCAGACATTTCTGGAACACCTCTAACAGAGGGACAAATAGTCAATTTTGAAAGAACTTATTGTCAACCTCTTTCAGATATGAATCTATCTGATTCAGAGGGGAAGAACTTGCATCAGTATCTCAATTTCAATTCAAACATGGGTTTGATTCACACTCCATGTTCTGAGAAATATTTACCATCCGAAAAGAGGAAAAAACGGAGTCTTTGTCTAAAGAAATGCCTTGAGAAAGGGCAGATGTATAGAACCTTTCAACGAGATAGTGCTTTTTCAACTCTCTCAAAATGGAATCTATTCCAAACATATATGCCATGGTTCCTTACTTCGACAGGGTACAAATATCTAAATTTGCTATTTTTAGATACTTTTTCAGACCTATTGCCGATACTAAGTAGCATCCAAAAATTTGTATACATTTTTCATGATATATATGATCCATGCATAATATCATGGCGAATTCTTCAGAGAAAATTGTGTCTTCTACAATGGAATCTGATAAGTGAGATTTCGAGTAAGTGTTTACCTAATCTTCTTCTGTCCGAAGAAATGATTCATCGAAATAATGAGTCACCATCGATATCGACACATCTGAGATGGCCAAATGTTCGGGAGTTCCTCTATTCAATCCTTTTCCTTCTTCTTATTGCTGTATATCTCGTTCGTACACATCTTCTCTTTGTTTCTCGAGCCTATAGTGAGTTACAGACAGAGTTCGAAAAGGTCAAATCTTTGATGATTCCATCATACATGATTGAGTTGCGAAAACTTCTGGATAGGTATCCCAGGAATTCTTTCTGGTTAAAGAATCTCTTTCTAGTTGCTCTGGAACAATTAGGAGATTCTCTAGAAGAAATATGGGGTTCTGCTTCTGGTGGCAACATGCTATGGGGTGGCGGTCCCGCTTATGGGGTCAAATCAATACGTTCGAAGAAGAAAGATTGGAATATCAATCTCATCGATCTCATAAGTATCATACCAAATCCCATCAATCGAATCGCTTTTTCGAGAAATACGAGACATCTAAGTCATACAAGTAAAGAGATATATTCATTGATAAGAAAAAATGTGAACGGTGATTGGATTGATGAGAAAATCCAATCCTGGGTCTCGAACAGTGATTCGATTGATGATAAAGAAAGAGAATTCTTGATTCAGTTCTCCACCTTAACGACAGAAAAAAGGATTGATCAAATTCTATTGAGTCTGACTCATAGTGATCATTTATCAAAGAATGACTCTGGTTATCAAATGATTGAACAACCGGGAGTAATTTACTTACGATACTTAGTTGACATTCATAAAAAGTATCTAATGAATTATGAGTTCAATACATCCTGTTTAGCAGAAAGACGGACATTCCTTGCTCATTATCAGACAATCACTTATTCACAAACCTCGTGTGGGGCTAATAGTTTTCATTTCCCATCTCATGGAAAACCCTTTTCGCTCCGCTTATTAGCCCTCCCCCCCTCTAGGGGTATTTTAGTGATAGGTTCTATAGGAACTGGACGATCCTATTTGGTCAAATACCTAGCGACAAACTCCTATCTTCCTTTCGTTACAGTATTTCTGAACAAGTTGCTGGATAAGAAGCCTAAGGGTTTTCTTATTGATGATAGTGACGATATTGATGATAGTGACGATATTGATGATAGTGGCGATATTGATGATAGTGACGATATCGACCGTGACCTTGATACGGAGCTGGAGCTTCTAACTATGATGAATGCGCTAACTAAGGATATGATGCTGGAAATAGACCGATTTTATATCACCCTTCAATTCGAATTAGCAAAAGCAATGTCTCCTTGCATAATATGGATTCCAAACATTCATAATCTGTATGTGACTGAGTCGAATTACTTATCCCTTGGTCTATTAGTGAACTATCTCTCCAGGGATTTTGAAAGATGTTCCACTACAAATATTCTTGTTATTGCTTCGACCCATATTCCCCAAAAAGTGGATCCCGCTCTAATAGCTCCGAATAAATTGAATACATGCATTAAAATACGAAGGCTTCTTATTCCACAACAACGAAAGCACTTTTTCACTCTTTCATATACTAGGGGATTTCGCTTGGAAAAGAAAATGTTCCATACTAATGGATTCGGTTCCATAACCATGGGTTCCAATGTACGAGATCTTGTAGCACTTACCAATGAGGCCCTATCGATTAGTATTACGCAGAAGAAATCAATTATAGACACTAATATAATTCAATCTGCTCTTCATAGACAAACTTGGGATTTGCTATCCCAGGTAAGATCGTTTCAGGATCATGCGATCCTTTTCTATCAGATAGGAAGGGCTGTTGCACAAAATGTACTTCTAAGTAATTGCTCCATAGATCCTATATC
>NW_026124035.1:5000-20000 GCF_025177605.1 Cucumis melo
TATCTGGAGAATATCCAACAACCGATTCCATTGAGTGAATAATGGACCCCGATCCTAAAAACAACAACGCTTTTGAATAAGCATGAGTAATCAAATGAAATAAAGCAGCCTGATAAGACCCCATACCCAAAGCTAACATCATATAGCCCAATTGAGACATTGTAGAATAGGCTAAACTTCTCTTAATATCTTTTTGAGCAAGAGCTAAAGTAGCTCCAAATAGTACTGTTATTATACCTATCAAAGCTATTAGATTCATGATGTAAGGTATTACTATAAAAAGCGGAAGAAGCCGAGCAACAAGAAAAATTCCCGCTGCTACCATGGTAGCAGCATGTATAAGAGCCGAAATGGGGGTAGGACCCTCCATAGCATCAGGTAACCATACATGAAGAGGAAATTGAGCAGATTTAGCAACTGCACCTGCAAATAATAGGACGGCGCACAAAGTAACAAATAATAAATTAACCTCATTATTATCAATCAAGTTATTGAATATTTTAAATAAATCCCGAAATTCAAAACTCCCCGTTGTCCAATAAAGACCTAAAATTCCTAATAATAAACCAAAATCCCCTACGCGATTAGTTACAAATGCCTTTTGACAAGCATTCGCCGCAGTAGGTCGAGTGAACCAAAAACCTATTAATAGATAAGAACACATTCCAACCAATTCCCAAAAAATATAAATTTGGATCAAATTCGAACTAGTAACTAATCCCAACATTGACGTATTGAACAAACTCATATACGCAAAAAATCTCAAATATCCTTGATCATGAGACATATAATTGTCACTATAAATAAGAACCATAATTCCAACAGTCGTGATTAATATTGCCATAATACAAGTAAGTGGATCGATCAAGTAGCCCAACTCTAAAGAAAAATCATTATTGATAGTCCAAGACCATACATATTGATAGATATAACTAGTATTTATTTGATCAATAGACAGATAAACTGCAAAAATCATAACTATACTTAACAATAAAATACTCGGAAAAGACCACATACGTCGAAGGTTTTTGGTTGCCGTCGGAAAAAGTAGAAGGCCCACTCCTATTAAGATAGGAATTGGAAGTGAGATGAACGGTATGATCCATGAATATTGATATGTATATTCCATAAAAAAGTATATTAAATTCCTAATTAATTTTTCTGATTCACCAGCTCTTATCTCTTTTCAAAAGGATCAGTTAATAACAAATTTAAATATCCAAAACGGAAATAGAATTTTATTTTTCTATTCTTAATTTTTTGCCAAATACTTCAAATATTTCAAGTCACGAAGTTACAATTGTTCAAATAAGATGAGATGATCCATTGAAACTATTAATGAACACACCCATTACTTTTAAGTAAAATTTTTTGACAATATAGAAACTGCAAATTTTCTTTATTATTTAGTATGCATTACAAAAATTCCCCGCTCTAGAGCAAGAAAGAATAATTAGACCAAAAACACTATTTTATTTTGGTATCAATCATAAAAGACAGTCTACAAGTTGATCCAGTAAAATAAGACTTCTTTGTATTAAATTCTACGAATCATTAAACAATTTTTTTTTGACAAAATAACATTATATATATTGTTTTTTCTTTGTTTCTAATCTAATAATTTCGAATTTTCGATAGCTATATTAGGAGTATACTATAATTTCAATAATAAATGGATAATAAATAGTAAAGAACAATTCATTTTGAACAATAGATGTCTTTCACATCCAACTATAGTAATGAATAATCAATTATAATTTTGTAATGGCAGTTCCAAAAAAGCGCACTTCTATATCAAAAAAACGGATTCGGAAAAATATTTGGAAAAGCAAAGGGCGTCGGGCAGCGTTGAAAGCTTTTTCGCTAGCAAAATCTCTTTCAACGGGTAATTCCCAAAGTTTTTTGGGGGACAAATCAAATAAATACTGAAAGATTGGAATAATCTGAATTGGTTTGACTCAAAAAACAGCCTAGTAAAAGTTCGTTTATAATTTTTATATTTTATATATATATTTTTTATATATTAAATATAAATTTTTTTTTATCAAAGCAATTAGTGTAATTTTCCTAATGTTTTGAGCGGATAAATATGAAATTCTTTTTCCTTTTTGTAGGCTATGTAAAAAAAAATAATAAATCGTTTGTTTACTCAATTAAAAAATGGAAAATGGTACTTTTTTGTTCAAAGAATAAAAAAGGTTGACCTTTCTTTTTCATATCTTTGTTTTATCATTTTCGAGATGGGGAAAATATGAATCCCCATCGCCCCACTAAACCAAAAAGTTTTTGTTGATTTTTGATTTTATTATCTATTTTCGATATTATATATAATATCGAAATATAGAAGAGCAAATAGTAAACTGAAACTCTTTATTAAAAATTTAATAAGACATTGAAACGATGACATTAGTTGATTAAGTTAAAACCTTCTTTTTGAATTCTATGAACCCTTACCTTATTTCTTTTCTCGAAATCATTATTACTATTATAGATATAGAATATATCTCGCCGAATACATAATGAAATTGGTTTGCAAAATCCTATAAAATAAAACTATTATTAAAAAAATAAAACTATTATTAAATGAAGAAAATTGACACCTTAAATTCTTATTGAAATAAATGAAATCGGATAAGATTTTTATTGGAAACGCTCAAATCTCCTATTTTTTTCCCTTTAATGAAATTATCATTTAAAGATAAAGAGTTTTTTATCCACGATAAATATTTTGTAAAAAATATTCCATTTAATTGCAAATTCATTCTATTTTTTTCAATCTCGACGATTGAATAATAATAGGTTATTATGATTTCGAGAAAGCCGCTATGGTGAAATCGGTAGACACGCTGCTCTTAGGAAGCAGTGCTAGAGCATCTCGGTTCGAGTCCGAGTGGCGGCATGCCATTTTTTTTTTTATAAAAAAAAGTTCTATAATAGAATTAATAATTCAAGTCCCAGATATTAATTCAAATAATTGAATTGCGGGACCTTTAAATTTATTTTTTTATGATATTTTTAACTTTCGAGCATATATTAACTCATATATCTTTTTCGGTCATTTCAATTGTCATTACAATTCAGTTAATAACCTTATTAATCAATGAAACCGTAGGACTCTATGTTTCGTCAGAAAAGGGCATGATAGTTACTTTTTTCTGTATAACAGGATTATTAGTTACTCGTTGGATTTATTTGAGGCATTTACCATTAAGTGATTTATATGAATCATTACTATTTCTTTCATGGGCTTTATCCATTATTCATCTATTTGCTTATTTAAAAAAATATAAAAACCATTTAAGTGTAAGCGCAATAACCGCGCCAAGTACTATTTTTACACAAGGTTTTGCTACTTCAGGTTTTTTAACTGAAATGCATCAATCCCCACTATTAGTTCCCGCTCTCCAATCTCATTGGTTAATGATGCACGTAAGTATGATGGTATTAGGTTATGCAGCTCTTTTATGTGGATCATTATTTTCAGTAGCTCTTATAGTGATTACATTTCAAAAAGCTATAAGAATTTTTGGTAAAAACAATAATTTATTAAATGCGTTATTTTCCTTTGATGAGATCCAATACATCAACGAAGGGAACTATTTTGTAAGAAACACTTCCTTTTTTTCTTCGAAGAATTATTATAAGTCTCAACTGATTCAACAATTAGATCATTGGAGTTATCGTATTATTAGTCTAGGGTTTATCTTTTTAAGCATAGGTATTCTTTCAGGGGCAGTATGGGCTAATGAGACATGGGGATCGTATTGGAATTGGGACCCAAAGGAAACTTGGGCATTTATTACTTGGACGATATTTGCAATTTATTTACATACGCGAACAAATAAAAATTTTGAAGGTGTAAATTCCGCAATTGTGGCCTCTATGGGTTTTCTTATAATTTGGATATGCTATTTTGGGGTCAATCTATTAGGGATAGGGCTACATAGTTATGGTTCATTTACATTAACATCTAATTGAATTCATTCAAGAAAGGGCCTGACGAACACAAACATGGAGGGGTATAGATAAGAAAATTGTGTGTAAGACATCGAGAACCCTTTGAATCACTACATTACTTGATTCAAATGGTTCTCACAAAAGCCAAATGTATGAGGAAGTCCAATTCATTTTTTTATTTAACTTAAGAAAAAAGACTTCTTTTTTTTATTGTGCAACGAATGATTAAAAAAAATTATTATAGTATTGCTGTTTCATTTTTTTATGAAAACTATCTAGCAAAATAATTAGATAAAATAGCTTCGACCTTGTCAACTGATAGTGAGAAAACAAAATCTGGATAAATACCAATACCTATGACAGGTATAAGGATAGAGATCGCAACAAACAACTCTCGTGGTCCCGAATCAAAAAAATAAGAATTTTTAGCATTAAAAAGCTTGTATCCATAGAACATCTGGCGTAACATAGATAATAAATAAATGGGAGTTAATATAATTCCAATTGCCATTACCAAAGTAATTACTATTTTTGCCATTAAAAGATATTTTTGGCTAGTAATTATTCCAAAAAAGACTATTAATTCTGCAACAAAACCGCTCATACCAGGCAATGCAAGGGAAGCCATCGATAAGATACTGAAAGTCATAAATATTTTTGGAATTGGGATAGCCAGTCCTCCCATTTCATCGAGATAAACCAGACGTATTCTATCATAACTTGTTCCTGCCAAGAAAAAAAGTGCAGCGCCAATAAATCCATGAGAGATTATTTGTAAAATAGCTCCATTCAGTCCCGTATCGCTTATAGAACCAATTCCTATAATTATGAAACCCATATGAGAGACGGAGGAATAAGCTATTCTTTTTTTTAAATTGCGTTGACCCGAAGATGTTGAAGCTGCATAGATTATTTGAATTATGCCTAATATGATCAACCAGGGTGAAAAGATAGAATGGGCGTGGGGTAATAATTCCATATTGATCCGAACCAATCCATATGCTCCCATTTTTAATAAGATTCCGGCTAGAAGCATACAAGTACTGTAATGTGCCTCTCCGTGGGTATCTGGTAACCATGTATGTAAGGGTATAATCGGTGATTTGACAGCAAAAGCAATAAGAAATCCGATATAGAATAGTATTTCTAGTGCTATAGGATACGATTGATTAGCTGATGTTTCAAAATTTAAAGTTGGTTCATTAGAACCATATAAACCGATACCCAGAACTCCCATTAACAAAAAAATGGAACCTCCCGCAGTGTACAAAATAAACTTTGTAGCTGAATACAACCGTTTCTTTCCGCCCCACATCGATAGAAGTAGATAAACGGGAATTAATTCTAACTCCCACATGATAAAAAAGAGTAAGAGGTCTCGAGCAGAAAATGATCCTATTTGACCACTATACATTGCTAACATTAGAAAATGGAATAATCGGGAATCTCGAGTAACTGGCCAAGCCGCTAAAGTAGCTAAAGTGGTGATAAACCCCGTCAGTAAAATGGGTCCTATGGAAAGTCCATCGATTCCCAATCTCCAGTAAAAATCCAAAAAAGGGATCCATTTATAATCCTCCATCAATTGGATTAATGGATCGTCTAATTCGAAATGATAACAAAACGCATAGGTTGTTAGAAGCAGCTCGAGTACACAGATACATATAGTATACCATCTCATTACTTTATTTCCTCTATGAGGGAAAAAGAAAAGTAATAAACCCGCAAATATTGGAAAAACTACAACTGTTGTTAACCAAGGAAAATAATTCGTAGTAAAAACAAGATACACTTGGACTAAAAAAACCCATGTTCGAAAATAAAATAAAAAAAAATATATATATGTATATTTATTTTCGAGCACGAGTTTTTGTCGGTAAAAAAGAAATCAAATGTATTCAAGGGGGCTTTTAGAGAACGTATCAATAAGCTAGACCCATGCTTCGAGTTGTTTCATGCCATAAATAAACGCGAACACTCAAAAAATCTGTCGGACAGGCAGATTCACATCTCTTACAACCAACACAGTCTTCCGTTCGTGGAGCCGAAGCTATTTGCTTAGCTTTACATCCGCCCCAAGGTATCATTTCTAATACATCTGTGGGGCAAGCTCGGACACATTGAGTACACCCTATACATGTATCATAAATCTTTACTGAATGTGACATTGGATCTATAATTTTTTTTTAAGACTATAAATTTTCGATCGAGTAAATTTGTAAATGAATTATATATTTAGATACCAGATGAGTCAATAATTTATCAGAATTTTGATAATCAATCTACTTTCAGATTAACTCATGCGATAGGGCCAAGATACTTTGATTTTTTACGTTTTCGCAAACATTATCATGGATTACGTATGATACATATAATTTTACTTGATGAATATCATAATTTATCTCATAAATAAATATTACTTATTCAACAAATTCGATTGATTGATACGAGTGGATTTTCTGTTACGATAAATTGACGAAAGAATAGCTGGGCCAATAGCTGCTTCAGCGGCTGCAATAGCTATAACAAAAATTGAGAAAATATTCCCTTTTAATTGGCGACTATCAAAAAAATCAGAAAATGTTACGAAATTCATATTAACTGCATTCAGTATAAGCTCAAGACACATAAGGGCCCTAACCATATTTCGGCTTGTGATCAATCCATAGATACCGATAGAAAATAAATAGGCACTTATAATAAGTACATGTTCGAGCATGATTGACCAACTCCTTATCAATTCCGATTCATTTCAATATGAACAAAAATGTAATAGATTCAATTCAATTGACAAAAAAAAAGTACAGAACAAGAGAATATATTCGTAATCGATCGAATAAAAGAATTTTGAGTTTAGACCAAAAAATCTTCAAATAGAATTGAAGGGGAATGTGTGTGATAACATACAACAAAGTTTAAATTATGCTATTTCTAACTAAAGATTTATTACTGGCGAGCCACGGAAATTGCGCCGATCAAAGCAGCTAAAAGAATGATCGAAATGAGTTCAAATGGAAGAAAAAAATATGTTGATAAATAAATTCCAATTTGTTGACTATTACTTATTAAATCTTGCTCTAGAATCTGATTTGATCTTGTAGTCCAAATAATCCCATACCATGACGTATCTACAATAGTAGTCATTAGTGAAACAAAAATACTTGTACAAACCAGAAAAGTAACTCCATTCCCAACGGTCCAAAGATTAAAATCTTTGGAATATTCTGAACCCTTCATGAACATCACAGCAAATATGATTAAAACATTTATAGCTCCCACGTAAATAAGGAGTTGCGCAGCAGCTACAAACTGGGCGTTTGCTAGAATATAGAATAAGGATATAGAAACAAGAACCAGTCCCAACGAAAAAGCAGAATAAATGGAGTTGTTAAATAATAGTACTCCCATACTTCCTAATATAAGACCTGATCCCAACAAGACTACAAGAAAATCATGTATCGGTCCAGGCAAATCCATTATATGTAGTAAAAAAAGAGATAAATAAATCTAAATGTTTTTCATGACCTTATTGATCTGACCAGGAAAAAAAATGTATAATCAATTCCTAATTAAATATTAAGGGGTGTGAATTAATGTAGGTACAGTTATTCTATTAATCTTAGTCTTGATCTGAAAGAGTAAAGTAGATTGAAACTATATATTTCGAAATATATAGTTTCAATCTAAATTAAGCTACAATTCTCATGAATCAATAGTTTGGATTTGTAGGTAGTGACCAAACAAACAAAACGAAAGAAACCTCATGTCTTTAGATCAAAACAGAACCTTAGTAATTGTAAATTACTCTTTAATCAACAGATTGACTTATTTTAGACTTCAATTTGAGGCGAATTCGAATTCAAAATTGTTCTAATTGTATAATCATCAACTACTGACATTGGTAAACGACCCAAAGAAATTTGATTATAATTCAATTCGTGACGATCATAAGTAGAAAGTTCATATTCTTCAGTCATTGATAAACAATTTGTTGGACAATATTCAACGCAGTTACCACAAAATATACAGATCCCGAAATCAATACTGTAATTAAGCAATCGTTTCTTTCGAATATCCGTTTCCAATTTCCAATCAACAACGGGGAGATCTATAGGACATACACGAACACATACTTCACAAGCAATGCATTTATCGAATTCAAAATGGATTCGACCACGGAAACGCTCCGATGCTATTAATTTTTCGTAAGGATATTGAATAGTTACAGGCAAACGATTTGCATGGGATAAAGTAATCATGAAACCCTGACCAATGTACCTTGCAGCTCGTACTGTTTGTTGACCATAATTCATGAACCCAGTTACCATAGGGAACATATTATAATATCTCTAAAGAATTTTATGTTTGTTTCTTTCTCTTGTTTGAGCAAGTCGTGAATATAGAATATGGTATTCCTTTACAATGAAAAGAGTTGAAAAGATGTTGTTAATAATAGATTACCGAGAGATATAGGTAAAAGAAATTTCCATCCAAGATTTAATAGTTGATCTATTCTTAGTCGGGGTAAAGTCCATCTTGTTGCTATAGAAATGAACAAGAACAAATAAGTTTTCGCTAATGTAATAAAGATACTAATTGTCATTCCAAAGACTTCATACACTTTATTTATTTCAAATAGTTCATAACCTAATATGTATGGAATAGAGATATCCCAACCACCCAAGTAAAGAACAGTTACAAATAACGAAGAAACTAATAGATTTAGATAGGAAGCAACATAAAATAAACCAAATTTTATACCTGAATACTCAGTTTGATAACCCGCTACTAATTCTTCTTCTGCTTCTGGTAAATCAAAAGGTAATCTCTCGCATTCTGCTAAGGAAGAAATTAGAAAAATAACAAACCCTATAGGTTGACGCCACAAATTCCAACCCCAAAAACCATATTTTGATTGAGCCTCAACTATATCAACGGTACTAGAACTGTTAGATAATTATAGTCGGTAATAACATCACTGTTCTCATCGCTATTACAGAACCGTACATGAGATTTTCACCTCATACGGCTCCTTGAGGGCCTTAAATAAATCTAAGGAGCGTATCGGGATTATTTATCTTGTCTTGCTATGTTTTTTTTGTAGAATACTATAAGATAAAAATATACTATAAGATAAAAATCTATCGTGTGTCCCCAAATTAACCCAATAGAATTCTGTCTGTTATAATAATAAAGAAAAAGGTTACTTCTGAATTGATCTCATCCTTTAAAAAAAATTCTTTGTTGAGTAATAACTTAATTCTTTACTAAAATACTATTTATTATAAATATCAATAACCCATTGTTTTCAATTACGAAAAAAAAATTGGCTATTCCATTAGTTCATGAATTCGGACATGAATTCTATCTCTATGAATAGGGAGATAGGAAAGAAATGCATATAGTAATGGAGATAAGAAACAATAAAAAATATCTCTTTTTTTTTTTTTTTGTAATTGGATTCTTTCCATTTTTTTTCGTTCCTATTCTTCTTTCTGAGAAAAAGGGTACTTACTCAATAAGGGATTATTTCGTTTCCGATAGTCATTTATTTAATGGGTGGATAGGCGTATACTCTGGATCGGAATCGTGGGGAGTACTGCCTGATCATTTCTACAAACTTAAAGCCCCAATTCGTATTCTTTTTATATTATGCATTTTGCAAAAATGTCCTTCTCTCTCTTTTGGTTTTGGATAATTTTGAAAATCTCCATTACTAATCCTTTGTATATCTTGGTGTTTCTAACCATCCACTCATTTTTGCTCAATCGGCTGTGTTATGGTAATACACATATGGTAGTACATAAAAATAATAGTGAAAACTCAATCCGGTTGATCTTTTGAGTCCGCTTCAAGACAGGATAACTAGTGACCCAATCTTGGGGCTCTCTTGCGCCTATATTTTTTTCTGCTTAACTCTTATACATAGAAAATGAGACTTAATATTTTGACTGCTAATTTTTATTTATATAAGCTGTTTTCTTTCACTCATATAACTATCTGATTTAGTTCATTAATCCGAATAATAAATATAAAAATGAGGATATCTATTCAATGCATTTCAACCCTTTTCTCGAAAAAAAGTGGGAGAAGTTTATGTCTCAACGAATCACACGTAGAGATATTGATAATACACATAGAGTTAATGGTATTTCATAACTAATTGATTGAGCAGCAGCTCGTAGACCACCTAAGAAGGAATATTTATTATTGGATCCATATCCTGACATAAGAAGTCCGATGGGAGCAACACTTGAAATGGCAATCCATAAAAAAACACCGATAGGTAGATCGGCTAAAACAAGGCGATAACCAAAAGGAATTACTGAATAGCTTAGTAAAATTGATATGACTGCTATCGATGGTCCCATACTGAATAAGCGAGTATCACCTCTAGATGGAAGCAGATTTTCTTTAAAAAGTAGTTTTGTACCATCTGCTAAAGCTTGAAGAACTCCCAAAGGACCAGCATATTCAGGTCCAATCCGTTGTTGTATTCCTGCGGATATTTCTCTTTCTAACCATACAATTACTAGTACGCCTATTGTGATTCCCAATACAGTAGTCAAAATAGGGACAAGTACCCATAGAATTCCATAGAATTCTTTTAAGAATTCCAATCTCGAAAAAGAATTGATATCTTGGACTTGTGATGTATCAATTATCATTTTAACGATCAACTTCTCCCATAATGATATCTATGCTACCTAGTATTGTCATAATATCAGCCAATTTCATTCTTTTAACTAACTGAGGAAGAATTTGCAAATTGATAAAACCCGCGCGGGCGAATTTTCCACCTCCAAGGAAAACCACCCTGATCCCCTATCAAAAAAATGCCCAATTCTCCTTTGGGGGCTTCGACTCTCACATAAAGTTCTTGTTTCGCCAATTCAAAAGTTGGCGAAGGTTTTTTACTAATGAATCGATAGTCAAAGTCATTCCATTCCGGAGACCTTGCTCGATCAAAAGATCGTATTTCTAAATTTTCATAAGGTCCCCCTGGAATTCCTTCCAAAGCTTGTTGAATAATTTTTACGGATTCCGTCATCTCAGCAAGTCTGACTAAATAACGAGCTAATGAATCGCCTTCTTTTTGCCACTGAACTTCCCAATCAAATTCGTCATAACACTCATAACGATCAACTTTACGAAGATCCCATGGTATTCCGGAAGCTCGTAGCATTGGTCCTGATAACCCCCAATTTATGACCTCTTCTCCAGAAATAATACCTACTCCCTCAACTCGTTCTAAAAAAATAGGATTTTGTGTAATAAGTTTTTGATATTCAGCAACCGCTGTCAAAAAATAATCGCAGAAATCCAAACATTTATCTATCCATCCATGAGGTAGATCAGCCGCGACTCCCCCGATACGAAAAAAATTATGCATCATTCTCATACCGGTGGCTGCTTCGAATAGATCATATACTAATTCTCGTTCTCTGAAAATATAGAAGAAGGGAGTCTGTGCGCCAATATCCGCCATAAAAGGGCCAAGCCATAACAGATGAGAAGCTATACGACTCAACTCCAACATAATTACTCTGATATAGCTAGCTCTTTTGGGGACTTGAATATTTCCCAACTGTTCTGGACCATTTACGGTTATTGCTTCTGTAAACATAGTAGCTAAATAATCCCAACGTGTTACATAAGGTAGATATTGTATAATTGTTCGGTTTTCTGCAATTTTTTCCATCCCTCTGTGTAAATAACCCAATATTGGTTCACAGTCAATAACATCTTCACCATCCAAAGTAAGGATGAGTCGAAGAACACCGTGCATTGAGGGGTGGTGAGGTCCCATATTGACTATCATGAGGTCTTTTCTTGTAGCCGGTCCATTCATAAGTTTTTCCTCGATTCATCTTTCCATGAATTGCTGAAAATTAAAATAAGTTCATAAAAATGCAAGATCTAATAAATCAAATAATTAAAAATTACTTTTTAAATTACTGAGTTTTTGACTCCCGAATATCCAATTGATTAATTAATTCTTTATAACGCATTTTATTTTTCTTTGATAAATAAGAAAGTAATCGTTGGCGTTTTCCGAGAATTTTACGTAGACCTCTTTGAGATAAATAGTCTTTTTTGTGCAATTCC
The DNA here is from genome assembly GCF_025177605.1 of Cucumis melo. Classification (NCBI taxonomy): domain Eukaryota; kingdom Viridiplantae; phylum Streptophyta; class Magnoliopsida; order Cucurbitales; family Cucurbitaceae; genus Cucumis; species Cucumis melo. Next base: position 17,067 of record NW_026124035.1, read on the forward strand.
AAATGTGAAGTAAGTCTTCGTATCTTATTGGTGAAACTGACTACTTGAAATTCAACAGATCCTCCATTTTCTTTTTTTTCTTCTTGCGAAATAACTGAGCTGAATGAATTTTTTACCATAAAATTAAATCTCCTTAGCCTTCTTTTTTTTTATAAATTATTATTGATCAGTAATAATAATGTTACTCGTTTTAATTTGATATACACAATAATCTTACTTTGATTAAGAATTTCTATTCTTTTTTTTTTTAATAAAATCTAGCAATCCCTTTTTTGAAAATTTCAGATAGGTATACAAAAGTCTGGTATATTTTTGCATGCACAAAAAATATTTAGACTGCAATTTTCAATTTAAAATGAAATAAGAATATTTTCTTGATTCATTTCTAAATCTAATAGATACGTCATTAAATTCAATTAATATCATCTATCAGAATCTAAGAGAGTGCCATATGTGTATTTCTTTGTCTTCATATACCATATAAGGTACGGGCAATATAGGAAAAATGTAGCATTAACTAATTTGCAATTGTGGATACATATGGATCCTTAGCATACTAAAACGACTGCTATTATTGGTATCAAACCAATACCGATTCATACAAGCTAAATCTTCTAATCGATAATTGGGCCAAAGAAAGAACTTTAATTTTTTTAGTTGATTTTGATATCTATCAAGATGTTTGCTTGTTTTATCTAAAACTTGATCATCTGTTTTCACCTTATTTCCATTGTAAAATGCTGTATTTCTCTGGATATCATTTTTATTCCCAGAATTGAAACAAATTAGAATTCTAAACTCTCTACGACCTCTAGGGGATAAGATATTTTCCGGAACAAGCAAATCATAATAATTGCTGGTTCTATTTTCAGTCATTTTTTGAGGTATTGCAATGGATTCAGCAAAACTCCTCTTATAAGGATAGCCTTTTTCTTGATATTTTTGATTAAATTGGTACTTATTCTTATGAACTAATGAAATACCTATGGTTTGAGACATAATAAATTTTCCATCATTTTTTACAGACAGACGAATGGGTTCTATAATAAGTATTCCAGTTCTAATTAATTCTGAAAGAATCAAGCCCTTCGAAGATAGCAGAATATCCAGACTCAGGTTGCCATTTTGAATAGAGGATATATAAATTTGTTTGGGATCTAGCAGTCTAACCAGGAGACAACATATTTTGATGTTATTGAAAATTTTTTTATTTACGTATGCCGAACCATCCCATCTGCATTGAACACGAAAATATTTTTTTAGTAACAACTCAAACTCCTTGCTCATCTTTTTCGCGTATTGGTTTTGATTTATACGTTTTCTCCTATCTGCTACCGCAGAATCTTCTTGAAGATTTTTTTTGTGGTTTGAGTGAACTGAGTCAAGATCCTCTTTGGCCACAGATTCCTTTTCTGCTTTATTTCCATTTTCTAATTCAAAAGTTTTTTCCTTCGCTGATAGAAAAAGAGATCCTTTTTTCTTTTCAATGAGTTTTTTTTTTTTACTAAAAATTTCATTTCCATTCAATTTTTTTTCATTTCCATTCAAATTAAAAAGAAGTGATTTGATTGGTATCAGCCATGGATTAATCTTATATGCATTATAAAGTATCAAAAATTCTGGAAAGACCCACCCACGTTTCAAATTCGATCTGGAACCACTTAGTATTTCTTCATTCATTCTCATCCAATCAAAAAAAGTTTGTTTTTTTTTGTTGGATCGGTTGCTTTTTTTATCTTGATTAATTGTCAGATAAAACAAATGTTTCTTATTTATTTTTTTAATTAGTTGAAAATGATTAACCCCAGTTTTAGTATTTTTTTTACTGTTCGTGTCAGCCTCAATATGGATCCAGGATCGAATATCGACCTTATTTTTAATAGAAAAATGCAGCATTCTCCAATCAAAATATTTTCTATCCATAGTTTTTTCCAGATCTATAATATCATCTTCTCGTAGATAATTATTGATAAGGATATCAGTCAGTATATCAATAAATTTACATTTATCCGTGTTGTACTTATAAGAACTTTCTTGATTATTTTTTACTTCTACTGGTAATTCAACAATATATGAATCTTTATTATCTTCATAATTAATAGATTTATATGATAAACAATCATATATATATTTTTTTATTTTCTTATCTTTTTTATTCGGTAATGAGTCGTCTATTTCAAAATGATTTTGTTTTTTGTAAGCAATTAATCGGTTTTTTTCATCTGAAAAACATTGGTTAAAATCTTTATTTTTACGATCTTGCTTAACTCTATTTCGCCATTTTTGGGGGAGTAATTTTGACCATCTAATCGGATATAAATCCAAGTTATAATGACCCCTTAACCAGTTTTTCCATTGATTTCTCATTCCAGAATTTTCAAGATTATTTTGTTTTAGGTCGGAATGTAATATTTCGTGTGCTCCAACAACTTCAACAAAATAATCCTCTATTTCATTCTTAAGAAAACGAGATGTTCCGTGATATTGAAAGACAGGTCTTAACTTAGATAAATTAATAATTTGTGTTTGTGATAATTTGTAAAATAAATATGCTTGCGACAAGTATGATAAGTCCAAAAAGATCTTTCCATTCTTATTAGTAATATTGGAAAGTGACTTTTTGATAGTTGAAATAAAGTCAATTATACTTTGATTTGTTTTATCAATTCTTTCTTGATTTGATTCATTATTGAAAATGGATTTAGTAAATTTTTTTTTTATTGATTCAATAAAAAGTTGGCCATTCCTCGGCATATTAATCATACGTTGAAAACATATACATAGATATTTTTCAACAAAAAAATTTAGAAAATGATGCGATTTACGAATTAATCGTACATTTCTTTTTTTTAATATCTTTAAAATATTTTTCTGAGATTCAAATATTTTATCATCATAACTTATTTTGTTAGGACTAATTTCTGTATTTAGCAA
>NW_026124036.1:0-10000 GCF_025177605.1 Cucumis melo
ATTAACTATCTTATCTATAATGAAAAAAATCAGTCTGAAACTCTTTCACTTTCTTTTTGTCGAATGATCTTCATTGAAAAGGAGGCGAAGTCCTGCCCCCCTACTCATGTGGGAAGATTGGAAAATTGGACTTGAGTTTGAATCTCATCTTCAAATTCAGGGAAAGGATGCAATTCGAGTACTTTTCATCCGGGCCATCTTGACTCTCAAATCCCTTCTTCCCCTTGATCTTCCCCGTCGAGCCTTCTCTCCTTAACTCAGCCCTACTAGAATAATCAGGTGGTCCTACTTTCCGACACTGCAAGAAAATTCCGACCGGATAAGAGGCGGCGTCTCTATAGGCCTTCCGATCTAGTCCTTATACAAAAAATCTTGGGATTTGACTCGTGAAGCATATAAAATCTTGAATGTGCAAGAAGACAAGAAAAGCGAAAGAGCAACTCGAAGCGACTGCTCTTGTCGAGCGCTTTCCGGGATCCAAGAGAGTAGGCGGCTTCTTCGTGCTCGAACCAGGCGGACTGATGGAGAAAGATCTCCAACTCGGGACAGCCCCACTCTCCCTATCGGCAAGATATCTTGACTCTTCTGAAACTAGACCTATGAAACCTCTCCTTTAATCTTCGACGACTACCCCTCCGTGGGGTAAATGAATATAATCAGACCGATCCCGGTCCGTACTTTTCATATGGTGTTCTGACTTGCACTCCCGTAGTTAGGAGTCTTGACTCCTTTTCTCTCTTTATGAAATTTTCAAATTCTTTGAACCTCTATTTCAAACGTAGAGTACCTTCGCACCCTATTGTTTTGAGCTATTTGAGTGGAATTGAATGACTCCTTCTACGCGCTCCGTAGGAGTTGAGAAGAATGAGAGAAGCGACTGAATTTTTGAGTTGACTTTGCTTCTCTCCTTTCAGTCGAGCCTTTGTTTTCTAAGTCAACGAATTTGAGAGGAAAATTCTTTTTAGCAATTCAGAACCTCTCACCAAAAGGATGTGAGAAGGGAAAGGTTTTTTATGACTGAAAGGCTACAATCAGTGGGAATGAACAAGTCCGGAGGACAGGTCCAACTCATAATTGAATTGAAGAAGAGGCCTCGTCAAATCGAGAGAGAGACCACGAAGCATTGCCAATTCTCGGGAATATCGAAAAGGCTATCTATCAAGCGAATGGATAGGAGATCTTGATTGAGTCCTGGTTCGTATGGATGAGACCTCGTACTTGGGATTTCCTCTTGGAAGATCAATCCCCATGCCATTTGGCTCAGTCTCTGGTAGTAAGGAGGAGTAATCCGAGAGTGGTTCAAGCTAAGATCAAGCAATGGGGGTAGAGAATGAGAAAAGCCCTGCAAGGCTCAGCCCACTGGCTATCCCCTTCTTGGAATGAGCAAATTGAAGCTGGGTCTGTCCCAGTAGAGATCCAGGAAGTTCTGAATGAGTACGTTGATATAATGCCGCGAAGACCTTGCCCACGTGGGGATTGATCATGAGATTGAACTTGTCCCAGGAGCCAAACCCCCAGCTCAAAATGCCTACCGAATGGCTTAGCTTCAGAAAGAGTTGGTAGAGTTCTTGATTGCCGGATGAATCCGACCAGCGAAAGGGGCCAAGAAGAAAGAGGGGGAGACGGAGACTGTGTATTGACTACAGGGCAGTTCGAAACTGCCAACCGATTTCTTTGACCACTCGAGACTTTACGAAGCTCGAGGCTACTACTTCGAATAGCACAGGGGGGACGAAGCGAAGACTACTTGCAATTGCAAGATATGGGGCAAGTTTCTCGTAATCCCGCTTGAGCCCACGCACGATCTTTCACGAGTATGAAGATTTGTGGTGGTTTATCTTGATGAGATTCTGGTTTTCAGTCCTAGTGAAGTAGTGCTATGGTCTCATCTCCGCTTAGTGAAACCTACGAAAGAAAAAGGAAGAAAAAGAGAAGAAAAGAGAAGAAAGAGCGGAAGCGAAAAGTTCAGTCAACCTAGGAATCAGAGGATAGAGGAGAAGTCAAAAGTCTGCAATAATCAGCCTCTCGCAGGGGCACACCCGTCTTGGAGGTGCGATAGCGAATGCCAGGAAGTCAAAAGCCCAGGACGCGCGGTGAACCTGTGAGGGAATCCTCCGCTTACCTGTCGAAAAACTCAAAAAAAAGATGAAAAGAGAATTGATGAAAGAAAGCCAAAACCATGGGCACCGGGGCACCCGTTGAAGAGAGTAGATTTTCTTGTGGAAGAAAGTCCTTTCGGTTGCAGACCTCGCTTTTCTGAAAAGCTTCTATTCCATATTCAGAAGGAGAAGAAATGGAAGAAGGATAGAAGGAAGGAAATGATAGAAGAGAGGAGATCAAGAGGGAAGAAAGGGAAGATCAGATTTCATTCTCTCTTCGATAGGCGGCTAGGCCGTGGTCTTGTCTTAGATCGTCCGCGGTATGCTCGATCACCGGTCCGTGGTAGTTTAATCTTCTTCTTAGGATTGAGATGAATAGTCCGATCTCGGCATAAGAAGAATTGGAATGAGTATGATCAAGGAGGGGGAACCTCTCCTGCCTTAGTCTAGCGTAATCGAAGAAAAGCCTAACTCTTTCTTTGAACATTCTTTGTCAACTCCTTCTCTCCTTTCAGTCGAGACCTCTTTCTCTTAATTATTTTGTAGTCTCCTTTCGACTTATATCTTATTAAAGAAAATTCAATGAGAAGGCGCAAAGAATTTTGCGTAGAAGGAGTCAGAAATCCATATGAACCTGTCCTCCGTCCTTGAAACTCAATGAACAAGGGCTTGATCTTTCTTGAGGACCTTTGTTTTTTCTTTTCTTTTAGTAGGGAAATCCAATAGTCATTTTTCACTTTTGGGCTATAGCTGGCAGCTGGAAAAAGAAAGCTAAGAAGAAAGAGTCCCTTCGGACCAGTCAAAAAAGATCTTTTATCCTTATTTAATCAAAGTCTAAGATTGAGTCAACTCCTTACTCCGCCCTTAGCTAAATAAGGAAAAAAAGCTTGGTCCTTCGCATTTTGAAAAGGTAGAAGAAGTCCGACTGCCTTTCATCTTGCTCCGTCGGAGCGAGAAAAGGTTCAACTTTCTAGGATGAGTTTGGATCCCCCGAGTCTGAACTTTTCATTCCTTGCCTCCGTCTCTTTGTATTGGGAACCTTGCCTCCGGTCAGTATTTTTGAGGTTGTCGCTTCTAATCTCTGATCTTTCACTTTCATTCATGGATGAGAAAGAGATCTTTCCATTTTCTTAACACTCTCAATATTCACAAATACCCACTCATTCCAAGGACCTAGAAACCCAGGTTTGAGAAATATAGGTCCCCTTTGCCCCTTGGAGAAAGCTTGAAGTGACTCCTCCGATCCGCGAAAGGGATACCGTTTTCGTCTGACCTTTGTGAATGAAAGAGCGGACATATACTTCTTCTCCTGAACTCTCTCAGTCAATTACAAAGACCGTCCGACTGCGCTGCTCTACGGCTACGGCGCCAACCCACCTAGTTCATTCAAGCCCTAAATCTTAGCGGCGGTCTTCATCCGCCTTTTTCAGCTAATTTTCCGACATGAACTGAAAAAGATCCGGATTTCCTCTTCAAGTCTAGTGGAATTCGAAAAGAATTTCAGGATAAGGAGCAAAGAATTTGCGAGGCGTAGGAGAAACTTAAGGATCAAAGAAGATCCCTGCCTTTCTTTTCTTGCCTGTTCAAAGTCAATAAAAGAAAAGAAGCTCATTAACTCGAATTCAAGAATCATTCTTCTTTCATAACCTTCTTCATTGGGAATCTACAAGATCCCTGTCCGGAGGATTTATCCGGAGGGACTATCCATATTAACCTACGGACCAGAAAGTCAAACTAGAAGTGTGAATTTCTTTTACCTGTCCTAGGCTTTCTTCTTTCATTGCCTTTTCCCGTCCGAAGGACCAAGCTTTTTTTGACCTTTTTTATAGGACTTTTTCTCATCTTGATATTTCACGATAATTGAGTTCAAAATCAGGCATTTGACTTGAAAATTCTTTGAACCTCTCTTTATCCGGACCACAAAGTCAAACTATAATCAAAACAATGTTCATTTCTTTGATAGGCTTTGATTCTTTCATTGCGTTTTTCCCGTCTTTTTTCTTGCAAAATGGTCCTTTTTCTCATCTTGATATTTAACGATAATAGAGAAAAAATTCAAGATTTTGAATGAAAAGTTGCTGCCAGCCATACCCAAAACCTAGCTTTTTGTTCATTTTCGCTAAGAAAAAAGATAAGAAGAGAATCTTTAAGGTTCATATGGATTTCGTCTTTGAAGGGCGACTGTGAAGGAGCGAAGCAGCTTAACCCACGAGGGAAAGGAGTGAACCACCTCTTGACTCATCCCTTTCTGTGGCTCTTGTTGATTCAGTGGCACAGGGGGAACCGGGGATCCGCCATCTCTTTCTCTTTGCTCTCGCACTTAGTATGGGCTTATCTGTCCTTTTTCGAAAGAATCTCCGTTACGTAGGAGAAGGAGAACCGTACCCCTCGGAAGGCTGGACACGCAGGAACCCATTCCAGAAATGCAAGAAAGCCACCCAGTGAAAGTGGGCATAAATAAATGGTTGTTGCAGGAGAGGAAGAGTCTGCGAAGAAGCTGCCAAGAACAAGCTCTCCCTTCAAAGTAGCCGGCCGCCTAGTCTGGGAGTCTGATCTTTCTCCGTTGCTGCGGAAGAGGTTGTATTAGCTAGCTATTTACCAAATTCCCCGTGTAATATTCTCAAATACCTTGTTTTGAGGTTCAAACCATTTCATTGATCCAATAAGAATTCCGAAAAGATTCCACTCAAATTCTTCTGGTCTTTTCTATTAGATAACCTCGTCAGTTGATACTGATTGAGATTCCAAAACAGAGAGAGATTACGATTACTCTTCCGAGACGGATTGCCTCTATGTTCGGATGTCTGACCTTCTATCCTCGCTTACTCGGTAAAGCACTCAATTACATCTACCTTTATGGATGAGCTACTGATAACCTATCCTGGGCCTAGCCTGGTCCCCCTTCCACTCGGTAAACTCGGTCGTATTCAGACCTATCCAAGATGGAAGACCTTACGAAAGGATTCCCCGATCGAAGAGCACCTAACCGCTTGGGATAGCCGCTCCTATTCTTATTGGTCTATTCCGTCTATTAGACTTCGAGAACAGCGGCTTTCTATCTAACCTCTGAGAATGACCTTGCGGCTAGGTCCGGTCGATAATCGGCTTTTGCCTTGATCCCTCTTTGGGGAGTTTCTTCGAAGGGGCCCTTAGAATTTGGAGTCGAGTTCTCCCCCTCTCCTCTATTTTGAGTCGAGCTGCTTCGCACCTTGAAGGTGAATATGGATTTCTGACTCCTTCTACGCATCTGGACCCCTTATAATTGCAGAAAAGTGCTTTGGTTTTTCGACCAAGAAATCTCCTTTGATTTTCAGAAAGGCCTTAGGCAGCTAAGTTTATTTAAGAATACAATAAGGAAAGAGCCAAAGCACTGATTCAAGGGAATTGCCCTAGCTGATCAGCCACTCCGCCTCATCTCAAAAAAAAGGCTTATCGCGAGCCTTTCTCTATCCTCGTACTGAAAGAGCAAGCGGAACCAAGGACTCCCCTGCGACAGTGCTCGTAACGGGCTCGATCCCACTACACGGGATGGTTTGGTAGCGAGACCTGGGTTCACTTATCAGGTTTTTTCTATAAGTCGGAGGAATCCGAAATAGAAGACAAGACGGAATTGACTTCTCTAATTACGAGATAATGGGGATCTTTCTCATGCAATCCATTCGTTGCCTGAACTTTGCTTTGCAATACCGCTCTGTGGGAATCAGACTAATCCGTGTACAAGAAGAGCCTTGACTTACTTGACTTGACCTTCTTATTAAAGGTTATTCAATACCTACCCCTCCACTCAGAGAAGAGAAGTTGCACCGAGGTGCGAATGAGGCGGAGTTCGGAAAAGGGGGAAGCTAGTCCGCTCTGAGTAGGGGCACACGCAAGTTCAGTAGGGAGCTAGGAGTTGGAAAGATAGCCGTTTGCTAACAGTCAATCAATCCAGTAACCGCGGAGTGGGGCCTGGTTCGGCGAACTAAGCGGGTAGGACGCGTCAGCTCTTTTCTATTTGTCCGATCTCCATATCGACAGCGAATCCTAACCTTGTGTTATCACCCTTCAGAGCTTTCTTATCGACTTATATCTTCTCACTATCTTCTTCTTTCTTTCGCCTTCTTTTTCGCTTCTCAAAGTCTGATTTGAGGGCTAAATAGCCAGTGAGCATAGAAAAGATAGAAACTAGAAAATACAACCCATTTCGACCACTCATGAAATTGAATATGAAAACCTCACATCAGGCAGAAAAGAGGTTTGGGTGCATTCGCATGATTGAGAGTTGGGGGGAAAGGACAAGCTGGAAAAAAGGTCCCGTCGTCCCAATGTCACATGGAGAGGTGAGAAGAAAGGAATCCATCAAAAAGTTGTAGAAGTTGAGGCAACCAAGAATCAAACTACAATAAAAACTATACAATCAAACTCCAATAAACTCCAAAAAAAAACGATTTATTTGATTGTCATTTTTGTCTTCTATTTTCTTGTGATAGGATGTTTGGAGATAGGCTTTAAATTAAACTACCCACGGACCGGGGGGATCTTTCGTGTGGAACCGGTTGAGCGCTGAGAACGAGAAGTAGCACAACCAATCCTACTTTTGATGTGGATAAAAAGCATCCAATTGAAAAAAAAAAGTTAAGTTTGCACCTCTTGATTTCAGAGAGGTTGGGACTTGTCTTTGAATTCATCCTTCTTTGGGGATGAGGCTACTTCACCAGCAACTCTTGAAAAAGAAAGAACCACAGCCAGCCTCACCTGCAACTCCTTAGTCGAAGAGCGTCCTAGCGACGGGGTCAGATGTTCAAAATGGACTACCACCTGCTTTCATCTCCAGTTAGGGTGGAAGCAAGACAAACCCACCATTATTAGGGGTCTAAGCTAAGCCGGGAACATCACTCGCCCAGAGGCTTTATGAATTTCTCTCATAAGAAAGAGAGTCCCACTACGCGGTAAAGCAATAGCGCGACCAGAGGCGAAAGGCTCGTCTTTAAGGAGAGGTGGCATCCCTTTCAGTTGAAGCTGGATCATCCGTTGTGTCTTGAAAGAGACGCCAGTCTTTTAGTGGCATTAATTTGAATATGGATTTCGATCATTCTTTGATAAGGAATGAGCTTGAAAATTCAAAGATCATTCTTTGATCCTTATCAGTCGAGTTATTTCATTGAATAATAATCGTCGGGCTCCTCTCCTTATCAGTCGAGTACCTTCGCTCCTCTCCTTATCAGTCGAGTACCTTCGCTCCTCTCCTTATCAGTCGAGTACCTTCGCTCCTCTCCTTCCTAACCTCAGTCGAGTACCTTCGCTCCTCTCCTATATCTGAAACTACGAGTACCTTCGCTCCTGAAAATAGTTCAGGGATCAGGACTTCGCTTTCAAGTCCTAACCTTTGTATCCTCATTGATCAATCTCTTCATTCATGTCTTAAGCAAATTCTCTGAGATCAACTCATCCTTTCATTCATTGCCTTTTCTCGGTTCTTGCATTTTTTGACTTTTTCTCATATATATATTTCACGATAATTGAGTGAAAAACATTTCTTTCTCCTCTCTTTATCCGGACCAGAAACTAGAACTAGAATCAAAGTCTGTTCATTTCTTTTCTAGGCTTTCTTCTTTCATTGCGTTTTCCCGTCTTTTTTCTTGCAAAATGGTCCTTTTTCTCATCTTTCTATTTAACGATAATAGAGAAAAAATTCAAGATTTTGAATGAAAAGTTGCTGCCAGCCATACCCAAAACCTAGCTTTTTGTTCATTTTCGCTAAGGATTACAAGGTCGTTGATTACAAAAATTCATAGGTTTCATTCTCAATTCATTCATTGATTTGTTTTGAGTCTCGTTATTTCATAACCTTCGGACGGACCCTTATTTAATCCTTGTTTATATCCATATTCACAGTCGATCTTCTTCTTCCCGTCCTCCGTCCTACAGTCGTCATTCAATGGAATATGAACCTGTCCGGAGGACTCATGAAATTCCATATTAACCTCCGGGTATTGTAGCGAAGCGGCGGATCGGGCCCAATGGCCTCTTTTGGGGGAGATTTGACTCCGTTTTGGTTGGTTAAATAATATACTAAAAAAGTACCAATATTCCGATCGGAGTTGCGGGCCTTCTCGTCGGCGGATCGGGCCCTCTCATCGGGGTTAGTATTATTGTTCTTCATCGGGGTTGTGCTATTACAGGGGTGCTATAAGGAGCTCCGCCAGTATTTCATTTTCTGATTCCTCCGCTTGCTTTAGTATCTGCGGGTAGTCTCTCATCCAGGCGAAGAAAGTTTCAGGTTCGGGGATCCTTTTTTCCGCGAGCTCGTCGTATCTTTCTGCAAGTAGCCTTTCCCTTTCTGGGACCCCATGTAGAATAATAAGTAGTAAATCCTCCTCTTGTTTGTCTTGCTGTCTTCTTAAAGTGAGGGGCCAAATAGTGAAATCGGTTTCGTCTTCATGCGCTGTCCTGAAAATGGCTTGGGGTGGATATTCTTTGTCAAGCTCTTCGAAGTTTTCTCCGTATTTGGGAAGGGGGACAACGGCGAAATTGAGTAAATTCATTTTCATTCGTTTTAAGAGTGAAAAGGATATTATCAGTCTTCTTGCCCCAGGATTTCCCGTCTTTAGGAGGTGTAAGGGGCTGTCTTCAAAGCCTTTTATATAGAGTAAGGATTCTGTCATTTCGGAAGTCAGGGGTTTCTCTACTACTTGGAGGGAGTTGTATCTGAGCACGGGGTCCGGTATCTGCCCTTGAGAGTCAAATGCAGTCCGCATGCAAATAGCTCCATAAAGGGTGGCGGGGGATCCTTTCTGCAAATTCGTCGTATCTTTCAAGGTTGGGATGCTTCGTATCTTTCAAAATTCGTCGTATCTTTCAAGGTTGGGATGCTTTTCTTTTGGCCTGCAGTAAAGGAGTTGAGAGCTCTCTTTCTCCTGTTTTCTTTCCTATATTATCTAACCGAACTGAACTAATGTGAAATAACAAAATCGAACTCAAAATAGAATTACAAATTCAGAGATCCGCCCTACTACTGTGAATTTAGATAGGGCTTACAATGGAAGTCCTTCTGTTTCGGCTGTAATGTAATTTTGAATTCAATATTGAATGAATAGAGAGATTAAATCAAGAAAAACAATGAAGAATGAAAAGAATGCTTTAAAAGAAATGGAAGAACAAAAGTCGTATGGATTCACAAAAACTACGTGGATGGATAGGAACTAAAAAAGAGAGATTGAAGTAGTTTGGACGATGAAATAATATTATTACTTCAATTCGTAATTTTTAGTTGGATAAATCTTAGTGATGGAATAATAAGTTATAATTCATTGGTTGATTGTATCATTAACCATTTCTTTCTTTTGGTGTGAGGAACTTATCATGAATCCACTGATTTCTGCCGCTTCCGTTATTGCTGCTGGGTTGGCCGTCGGGCTTGCTTCTATTGGACCTGGGATTGGTCAAGGTACTGCTGCGGGCCAAGCTGTAGAAGGGATCGCGAGACAACCCGAGGCGGAGGGAAAAATCCGAGGTACTTGATTTCTTAGTCTGGCTTTTATGGAAGCTTTAACAATTTATGGACTGGTTGTAGCATTAGCACTTTGATTTGCGAATCCTTTTGTTTAATCCTAAAAAAATGACGTATTTTGTTTCGTATTTGATTTACTTGGACTTGCTGCTCTTGCTTTTTCGAATTATATGAAGCTTTCACTCCTACAATTACTTATTCGTTGGGACAATAACCTATGGGAAGGATTGATTTGAGGATGAGGCATTAGCATACTGACTCGCCTTCTTCCTTCTTAGTCCAATCTCGAATGGAACTTTGTTTGAGGACTCCTAGATAGGAAATGAATCAAATAAGTAAGCTCTTCTTTCATTTCTTTGGGTTACTGGCGCCTAGGCCCTTGTTCATCTCAACTCCACTAATTAAGCTACTC
>NW_026124036.1:20000-28825 GCF_025177605.1 Cucumis melo
CTTTTTCCGGCTTTCTCGGAAAGATCCTTGAACTGTGACTGGGCTGCGCCTTTGATTCTGAGTACTTTATCTAAGAGTACTTTATCTAAGAGTTCTCGATCCGAGTAGATCGTAGATCGGATCGTATCGGCTTTGCCTTTGATTTTCCTTCTTGATCCGGGGAATCCTCCCCCTTGACTTTATCCGGTAAATTCCCCTTGACTGACTTAGGGGCCGAGAGGGACGAAGTGACTCGACTAAAAGGAGAGGGACGAAGTGACTCGACTAAAAGGAGAGGGACGAAGTGACTCGACTAAAAGGAGAGGTACTAGCTCGGTATCGTCATTCCCTTCTTCGAGATCGGAGATCGGTATCGGCTTTGCCTTTGATTTTCCTTCTTGATCCGGAAATTGTCCTTGACTTAGGGGCCGAGAGGCCGAGAGTCATGCCCTTCTTTATCCTGTGGGGAATCCTCCCCCTCTGATATTGATTATCCGGAAAATGCCCCTTTTCCTAGGGGCCGATAGGCCTCGACTCCTTCTTCTTCTTTATGCTGTGGGGAAACCTTCCCCTTACCTTTTTCTTCTGGGAATTCCCCTTTACCTAGGGGCCTTTAGGCTCCTTCCCTGATTTTGGCCTCTGGAGAAACCTTCCCCTTTAAGTAGTTCCCTTCTTTTTCCTCTGGGGAATCCTCCCCTTGAAATCAAGGAAGTTGCCGATAGGCCTCGACTCCTTCCCTTCTTTCTCCTCTGGGGAATCCTCCCCCTTGCCTTGACTTTCTCCGGCCTTTCTCTTTTGTCTTCCTTCCGGCCGGCGGCCTTTGCCTTAGTTCGTGGTAGATCCGAGGAGATCGTAGATCGGATCGGTATCCGCTTTGCCTTTTGTCTTCCCCCTTATCTTTATGCTGTGGGGAAACCTTCCCCTTTAAGTAGTTCCCTTCTGTATCCTGTGGGGAATGCTCCCCTTTAAGTAGTTCCCTTCTGTATCCTGTGTGGGGAATGCTCCCCTTGAAATCAAGGAAGTTTCCGATAGGCACTGAAGGAAAGTCAAGGCCGATAGGCAGTGGGCTTTCCCTTTTTCCCTAGATCCGAGGAGCTGGGGGAATCTTCCCAAAGGCCGAGAGGCCTTGAGTGGGCTTTCCCTTCTTCGAGATCGGAGATCGGATAGGGACCTCCTTTAACTAAAGGCCGATAGGCCGAGAGGGACCGAACCTATTCCTTAGCCTTAACTAAGGCCGATAGGCCGAGAGTCGGCTTTGACTTTTGTCTTCCCTAGATCCGAGGAGATCGTAGATCGGATCGGTATTGGCTTTCCCTTCTTTCTCCTGTGGGGAATCCTCCCCAAAAAGGAAGTTTCCGAAGAAATACTTGAAAGTCAAGCAAGGCCGATAGGCCGAGAGTAGTTCCCTTCTTCTTTATCCTCTAGGGAATCTGAAATCAAGGAGGTTGCCGATAGGCACCTTAAATCAATCCTTGAAAGTCAAGAAAGGCCTTTAGGCCGAGAGTCTGCTTTCCCTTATCTTAGTTCGTGGTAGATCCGAGTAGATCGCAGATCGGATCGGTATCCGCTTTGCCTTCTTTCTCCTGTGGGGAATCTTCCCCTTTACCTTGAAATCAAGGAAGTTTCCGATAGGCACCGCGAGTGGGGGATTCCTTCCCCTTTGCCGAGAGGCCTAGAGGTACTAGCTCGGTATCGGCTTTGCCTTCAGAGAGATCGGAGATCGGATAGAGACTTTAAAGAAAGAAAGGAAAGGAAAGGCCGATAGGCCTCGACTCCTTCCCTTCTTCCACGAACGGAGAGGAGATCGTAGATCGGATCGGATGCCTGTCTTCCTTCCGTCCGGCTTTGCCTTCTTCTTCGATCGTAGATCGGATCGGTATCGTCTTTGCCTTCTTTCTCCTCTGGGGGAAGATTCCCCCTTAAATAAAGGAAGTTGCCGATAGGCCGATAGGCCGAGAGGAGTTCCCTTCTTCGAGATCGGATAGGTACCTCCTTGAAATCAAGGAAGGAAAGGCCGATAGGCTAAGGTCTTGACCCTTATTTATCCATATTACTATTACTAGAACCCAGAAGACGATTCGGAAGACGATTCCGTCTTCTCGTCTGATCGTCTTCTTTCCTCAATATTCTTTGAACCTGATTTTGCTTTATTCTTTGGGGAATCTTCCCCCTTAAATAACTAAAGTCCGATAGGTACCTTCTTTAAATCAAGGAAGTTGCCGATAGGCACTCAAGGAAAGGGCCTTTAGGCCGAGAGTCGGCTTTGCCTTTTGTCTTCCTTCTTTCCGGCTTTGCCTTATCTTATTATATTAGTTCGTGGTAGATCCGATCTCCTCGGATCGGCTTTGCCTTTTGTCTTCCTTCCGGCCGGCTTAGGAGCTAGGAGTACAGAGCTAGGAGATCGGATAGGGACCTGAAAATCAATCCTTTCAAGGTCAAGGCCGATAGGCCGAGAGTGGGCTTTCCCTTCTGAGAGATCGTAGATCGTATAGGTACCTTAAAGAAAGAGACTAAGGGCCGATAGGCACTGAAGGAAAGTCAAGGCCTTTAGGCCGAGAGGGACGAAGTGACTCGACTAAAAGGAGAGGGACGAAGTGACTCGACTAAAAGGAGAGGGACGAAGTGACTCGACTAAAAGGAGAGGGACGAAGTGACTCGACTAAAAGGAGAGGGACGAAGTGACTCGACTAAAAGGAGAGGGACGAAGTGACTCGACTAAAAGGAGAGGGACGAAGTGACTCGACTAAAAGGAGAGGGACTAGCTCGGTATCGGCTTCGCCTTCTTCCCTAGATCCGAGGAGATCGCAGATCGGATCGGTATCGGCTTCCCCTTGACCTTGAAAGGAAAGGCCGATAGGCCGAGAGTGGGCTTTCCCGGTCCGTGGTAGTTTCATTCTCTGGTAGATCCGAGGAGAGCGGATCGGCTTTGCCTTTTGTCTTCCTTCCGGGCAAGAGTGAGAGTGGGCTTTTCCTTCTCTTATGATATTAGTTCTTGGTAGATCCGAGTAGATCGTCGATCGGATCGGTATCGGCTTCCCCTTTAGTTAGGGGCCTTCCGGCCTTGAGTCTGCTTTCCCGGTCGTGGTAGTTGAATTCCCGTGGTAGATCCGAGGAGATCGGATCGGCTTTGCCTTTTGTCTTCCTTCCTTCCGGGCCCGGGAAAGCCTGCCCTTTATTTAGGGGCCGATAGGCACCGACTTTCAAGAAGGATACTACAGGCCGCTAGGAACTTTCTTTAAAGACTCTCCCTCGGTCATATTTCATTTTCCTGGGCGGCTTCTGGCTTTCTTATCCTCTGGATGGAAGTCGTTATACCTATTGTCCCCCCACCCGACCCCGGGACAAGCCTGTCTTAAGCATGTCTTTCTCGCTTTTTCCTTTTTCCTCCTTTGCCCTTAATAACCCCTATCCACCGTAAAGCGCTTATGTAATCCATAGAGCGAGGGCTTTCTCGGCTGCTCTGCCCACTGAAAGCAAGCGCGGGCCCGAGTTTTGAGTTTCAGAAGGGCCCAAGTCTGAGATCCCGCGGGTCCCAGGGGTTGAGATCCCTGGGTCTACGGGGGCTTGGGGTCTTTAGCCTTCCCTCAGTGAACAGGAAAGTGCTGGAGTTGTACGTATCTACTGCCTTGCCCACTTGTTCAGGGGATCGGCCCAGGCTCAGAAGAATGATCCTAGAGCGTGGCGCCTCGAAACAAACTTTTTGTGAATATCTCATCAGCTCCGTCATGAAAAAGAATGAAAGGAGGCGCCATTACGGTTCCTCAAGCGGAGAGCGCGCCCCGGGAGTCTAACCCGGTCGTCTCGCCAAGATAAGAGAGTACGGCGCCGTGCAAGGATTTACCTCTGATCTTTGCCCTTCCTCTCCATCTTGTTTCTCACCTGACCTTGCATAGTTTCGATCTGTCTGCAAGAACCCGATTAGCTGATTGATTCTTCGTTTGTACGAGTGCGGGACGCTCCATCAATTCACCAACAGAAATAAGGAGCCCCCATACAATAGTCGATACGGGCTTTCGTCCCGTAAAGCGCATGGGGGACGTTCTAGGATGGAGATGGGGTTCTTCTAGGTACGTAGCAATCCATACTTTCTACTATTCACTGATTCGTTCTTGCCGAAAGAAGGACGTACCGACCTCACTTCCTTCCGACAAGGGCTCTACTTCTGAAACTCAAAACGTCGGACCTTGGTCGCTTTATACAGAGGATCCCAGAGGGCTTGATTGCTCAAGAGCCGTAGGATTTCCCTCCCTGGTACCCATGCTAAGGTGTTCTTAGAAATTCTCCTTACAAGAGATTCCGTACAAGTGTAAGTTACTTTCTAAGAGGAACCTTAACTATGATGCGGATGAAATTGCATCTCCCTGCTCTATGGTCTTTACACGACCGAGTCTAAATGTCCCTTTCCCAGTACCTATTACCTTCAGTCCCAGGGCTTCGGATTTTGAACTGCGTCACCTACGCTTTTTCCCTTGGTACTACGATCGGAGATCGGATCAAAAAGGCTCTTTTCCGGCTTTCTCTTTTCTGTCCTCCTTCCGGCCGGCCTCAATATTCTTTGAACCTTCTTTATCCGTGGAATCTTCCTTTTCCGCCTTTCCCTTAGTTCGTGGTAGATCCGAGGAGATCGGAGATCGGAGATCGGAGATCGGATCCTATCGCCTTTCCCCTTTTGTCTTCCGAGAGTAGGCTTTGCCTTTTCTGTCTCCTTCCGGCTTTGCCTTTTCTTTTCCTTCTTCTCAATATTCTTTGACCCTGAAAGTAGTTCCCTTCTGAGAGATCGGATCGGAGATCGGATAGGTACCTCCGTTAAATCAAGGAAAGTCAAGGCCGATAGCGAGAGTCCTTCCCTTCTTTCTCCTCAGGGGAATCCTCCCCGTTAAATCAAGGAAAGTCAAGGCCGATAGGCCGAGAGTCCTTCCCTTCTTTCTTCCCTAGATCCGAGGAGATCGGAGATCGGATCGGTATCCGCTTTCCCTTTTGTCTTCCTTCCGGCCGGCCGGCTTTCCTTATCGTAGTTCGTGGTAGATCCGAGGAGATCGGAGATCGGATCCTATCTGCTTTCTCTTTTGTCTTCCTTCCGGCTTTGCCTTACCCTGAGTTCGTGGTACCCTTTATTGAATTTAGGGTCCGAGAGTCGGCTTTGCCTTCTTCTCGATTCATTGACTCGGATTCAACCTTCAAACTTGCTGGCTGTCTTCCTTCTTTATCCTGTGGGGAATCCTCCCCCTTGACTTTATCCGAAGAATTCCCCTTTACCTAGGGGCCGATAGGCCTCCTTCCCTTCTGAGAGATCGTAGATCGGATCGGCTTTGCCTTTTGTCTTCCTTGAGAGTAGGCTTTCCTTTTTCATAGAGTTCGTGGTACCCTTTAGTTAGGGCCGATAGGCCTTGAGTCTGCTTTCCCTTTTCTTTTCCTTCTTCGGGGAATTAAGTAGTTCCCTTCTTTATCCTCTAGGGAATCTGAAATCAAGGAGGTTGCCGATAGGGACCGAACCTATTCCTTCCCCTTACCTTAAATCAAGGAAAGTCAAGGCCTTTAGGCCGAGAGGGACGAAGTGACTCGACTAAAAGGAGAGGACGAGTGACTCGACTAAAAGGAGAGGGACGAAGTGACTCGACTAAAAGGAGAGGGACGAAGTGACTCGACTAAAAGGAGAGGGACGAAGTGACTCGACTAAAAGGAGAGGGACGAAGTGACTCGACTAAAAGGAGAGGGACGAAGTGACTCGACTAAAAGGAGAGGGACGAAGTGACTCGACTAAAAGGAGAGGACGAAGTGACTCGACTAAAAGGAGAGGGACTAGCTCGGTAACGGCTTTGCCTTCTTCGAGATCGGAGATCGGATAGGCACTTGAAATCAAGGAAAGGAAAGGCCTTTAGGCCGAGAGTAGGCTTTGCCTGATTTATCCCTTTATCCTGTGGGGAATCCTCCCCCTGACCTTGAAAGGAAAGTCAAGGCCTTTAGGCCGAGAGTGAGAGTAGTTCCCTTCTGAGAGATCGGATCGTAGATCGGATCGGATGCCTGTCTTCCTTCCTTCCGAGAGTCGGCTTTGCCTTCCGGCCGGCTTTGCCTTTTTCAGAGAGTTCGTGGTACCCGGTCCGAGAGTCTGCTTTGCCTTCTGAGAGATCGGAGATCGGATCGTAGATCGGATGCCTGTCTTCCTTCTTTCTCCTGTGGGGAATCCTTCCCCCTTAAATAAGTAAAGGCCTTTAGGGACCGACCTATTCCTTAGCCTTAAGTCAAGGCTTTAGGCCGAGACTCCTTCCTTCTTCCTTCCCTAGAGGAGATCGGATAGGGACCTTAAAGAAATAAAGGAAACTAAAGGCCTTTAGGCCGAGAGTCGTCTTTCCCGGTCCGTGGTAGTTTCATTCCCGTGGTAGATCCGAGGAGATCGCAGATCGGATCGGCCCTTTTGTCTTCCTGAGAGAGTCGGCTTTGCCTTTTTCATAGAGTTCGTGGTACCCCTTAAATCAAGGCCTTTAGGCCGAGAGTCTGCTTTCCCTTTTCTTTTCCTTCTTTATCCTGTGGGGAATGCTCCCCCTTAATAAAGGAAGTTGCCGATAGGCATCTCCTTGAAATCAATGAAAGTCAAGGCCGATAGGCCGACGAGGCCAAGAGTAGTTCCCTTCTGAGAGATCGGAGATCGGATCGGTATTGGCTTTCCCTTCCTTATCCTGTGGGGAAGATTCTCCTTTAAATAAAGGAAGTTTCCGATAGGGACTTTCAAGAAATAAAGTCAAGTCAAGCAAGGCCGATAGCCGAGAGTGAGAGTAGTTCCCTTCTTCCCTAGATCCGAGGAGATCGTAGATCGGATCGGTCTCTTCCTTCTTCCGGCCGGCTTAGGAGATTTCCTGGAAAAAGGATGGGATTTGATCAAATGGTCTTGATTTTGACTTCGGAGACGATAGGCAGGCAGGACAGAAAGTCGAACTAGCAGAAACTTGCGCGAGATCAGCAAAGAAATAGTCAGACCTATACGAACGAGAATGAAAGAATCCACAGATGTCTAATCTTTCTGACTCCTTCGAACTTGAAAATATGATGCAAATTTGAAGGGCTCCTTCACAGTCGCTTCGCGCCTCCCTCGAAAATGAGTGGAATAATACTCACCGAAGGACTGATTTGAAAGAAGAAAGAGAAAGCGAAAGTCCTTATCCTTTGAATTTGAAGGCTCAAAGAATGATCAAATTCTTTCGAATTCCACTAATATAATAGTCGGACCTCTGAATTCCACTAACCCTATGACTATAAGCTTCATTCTTATTCAATGAATTAATTCATTCTTTCGGCTGAGAGCAGGGAATTCAGATTCTCATGGTAGACCTCGGGTCCCCCGTCCCTGAAGTTGGGTAGATCCGCTTTCGCTTTCAATTAGTTTGACCAGGGATCCCCGGGCATGAAAGGCCTTGATTCTAGAACAATATAGGATGAAAAATAGCAAGGAATAGACCAATCGTACTCTCTCTTTCTAAGTCAGGCAGAAGCTAGCAAAATAGGGTGATTCTCCCTTGATGGCTTAGCTCTAAAGTAGGACTACTATGAATATGGGAATACCGGATCTCGGTATAGAGGAGTCTATCCCCGCGCGTAGAGGAGATATGGTCATAAGTGGCTCTTCTAGTCTCAACGGGAAATTCAGGGTCTCTCCTATCTTCTCTCCCTACTTCAGAAATCGGCCGAAAGAAGAAGAATTCTTGGAATATTCTGATGATTGAAGAAAGCCTTATGCGCTCAAGCACCCTACCTTTGCTTAGTCAGTCAGCTGGTCGCTTTTCGGATGAGAAGCTATCGGGCGGGCTTGAATGCTGACCTGACAAAGGGGAAAGGGGCAGCCCACCTCATCCATTTTGAGATTTGCTCGTAATTGAGCTCGAACCATTACCATTTGGAAGTACTAACTATGATCAGAAGCCACTACGGGCTGAATATGCTTTTAGGCTCAGATTAGGACCCCTTTCGGCAAAAGGAATCGGAATGGCAGTCAGTAGCTTGATTTCAAACTCCGGATCTCTTGAATAAGGCTGGAGGCAGTGGGATCTGAGGCTGCGCTGAGGTCAGTCTAAGCTTTCCATTCTTCCATAGAAAAAATGGGGAGGACTGATTTGAAAGAAGAAAGAGAAAGCCCTTGTGAATTGACTTTCAGACTGAAGATCTGAAACACGGTCTCGCAACCGCTCCGTGGGTTCTCATTTCTCTGACTTAGCGCTCCTACTTGAGTGCCTTCTATCTCTTCCCTTGCAGCCTCAGATTGATCTCCTTATCCTAGTACGCGCACTAGTCCTCCCTCTTTTGGGGATTTGAGTTATGGAATGAAATAGGCCCATAAAAAAGAGAGGACCTCTCTATTCCACTTTCATGTTGCGGTAGGCTTTCCTGACTGAACTTTCTTTTCTTCCTTGGACTGATTTATGGAATATATTCTGATGGTAGGCTTTTCAACTCCCACGGAGCGGTGCGAAGCAGCTCGACTAAGAAGGAGAGGAGCGGTTAGGAGTTTCAGAATTTGAGACTGGAAGGTGCGAAGCAGCTCGACTAAGAAGGAGAAATACAAGGAGCGAAGGTACTCGACTGATAAGGAGAGGAGCGAAGGTACTCGTAGAAAAAAATATAGGTTCAGAGCGAAGGAAAAATTGAAGGTTCGAAGAAAGTCGACTGATAAGGTTCGAAGAAAGTCGACTGATAAGGAGTCAATGAACAAGGGCCCTTGATTTTTTGAAATAGCGAGACTCAAAACCATAACCTCCGGCGCGAAGCGAAGCGCATTTATCTAAGAAAATCAGAGAAAAAGGAGTCCTTCGGACGGTCCTTTTGACCTCTTTTATCCACTAAGTCATGAATTTCAGGCG
>NW_026124037.1:0-22500 GCF_025177605.1 Cucumis melo
TTTATAGACCATAGTAATAGTATAATAACTTAACTGGAATTTCTTCAGAATGCTCATTTGACCCAAAGCAGACGTATACGGAACAGCAAAACTTTCTTTGTCCGAAATTTTGATCCGTATGTAAATCAACTGCACAGTAACAAAAAAAAGTGGATTCTTTGTTATTTTCTTTCTGTATTATTTCGAAATTCAAGGATTAACTAATAAATCACAAATCAAAA
Organism: Cucumis melo; assembly: GCF_025177605.1. Lineage (NCBI taxonomy): Eukaryota > Viridiplantae > Streptophyta > Magnoliopsida > Cucurbitales > Cucurbitaceae > Cucumis > Cucumis melo. The sequence goes on from NW_026124037.1 coordinate 222, forward strand.
ACTAAAAAACAGGGAATGGATTCATAATAGTATGCATATGACTTGTAATAGAACTTATGTTTGATATAAATATTAGTAGTGTAGAGAGTTAACGAATGAAGTGAGTTCATTAAAAAATAAAAGACGAAAAAATGGAAAAAAAAGAAAGCATTCATTCCCCTTCTATATCTTGCATCTATAGTATTTTTGCCCTGGTGGATCTCTCTTTCATTTAATAAAAGCCTAGAATCTTGGGTTACTAATTGGTGGAATACTGGTCAATCCGAAATTTTTTTGAATGATATTCAAGAAAAGAGTATTATAAAAAAAGTTCTAGAATTAGAGGAACTCTTTCTCTTGGACGAAATGCTAAAGGAATACCCAGAAACACATCTACAAAAGCTTCGTATCGGAATCTACAAAGAAACGATCCAATTGATCAAGATGCACAATGAGGATCGTATCCATATGATTTTGCACTTCTCGACAAATATAATCTGTTTCGTTATTCTAAGTGGTTATTCTATTCTTGGTAATGAAGAACTTGTTATTCTTAACTCTTGGGTTCAAGAGTTCCTATATAACTTAAGCGACACAATAAAAGCTTTTTCTATTCTTTTATTAACTGATTTATGTATAGGATTTCATTCACCCCATGGTTGGGAACTAATGATTGGTTCTGTCTACAAAGATTTTGGATTTTCTCATAACGATCAAATTATATCCGGTCTTGTTTCCACTTTTCCAGTCATTCTTGACACAATTTTAAAATATTGGATCTTCCGTTATTTAAATCGTGTATCTCCCTCACTTGTAGTGATTTATCATTCAATGAATGACTGAAAAATATAATGTTTGTTACTTTGTACATAAGTAAAACATTCAAAATTGTACTTATTCCTTCTACCCATCGCGAAGGATGCCTCCTATATTCGAGTAACTTTATTTCAGTAAATAGCAGAATCATGGATAGGGAACTATACTAGGGACCTACCTAATTTTATTGTAGAAATTTTTGGGCTCAATGATTGGACCATGCAAACTAGAAATACCTTTTCTTCGATAAAGGAAGAGATTACTCGATCTATTTCCGTATCACTCATGATATATATAATAACTTGGGCACCCGTTTCAAATGCATATCCCATTTTTGCACAACAGGGTTATGAAAATCCACGAGAAGCAACCGGCCGTATTGTCTGCGCCAACTGCCATTTAGCTAATAAGCCCGTGGATATCGAGGTTCCACAAGCGGTACTTCCTGATACTGTATTTGAAGCAGTTGTTCGAATTCCTTATGATATGCAACTGAAACAAGTTCTTGCGAATGGTAAAAAAGGGTGGTTTGAATGTGGGGGCTGTTCTTATTTTACCCGAGGGGTTTGAATTAGCCCCCCCCCGATCGTATTTCTCCCGAGATTAAAGAAAAGATGGGCAATCTTTCTTTTCAGAGCTATCGTCCCACTAAAAAAAATATTCTTGTGATAGGTCCTGTTCCTGGTCAGAAATATAGTGAAATCACCTTTCCTATTCTTTCCCCGGACCCTGCGACTAAGAAAGATGTTCACTTCTTAAAATATCCCATATACGTAGGCGGGAACAGGGGAAGGGGTCAGATTTATCCCGACGGGAGTAAGAGTAATAATAATGTTTATAATGCTACAGCAGCAGGGATAGTAAGCAAAATAATACGAAAAGAAAAAGGAGGATATGAAATAACCATAGTGGATGCAGCGAATGGGCGTCAAGTGGTTGATATTATCCCTCCAGGACCAGAACTTCTTGTTTCAGAGGGCGAATCCATCAAACTTGATCAACCATTAACGAGTAATCCTAATGTGGGAGGATTTGGTCAGGAGATGCGGAAATCGTCCTTCAAGATCCATTACGTGTCCAAGGCCTTTTGTTCTTTTTTGCATCTGTTATTTTGGCACAAATCTTTTTAGTTCTTAAAAAGAAACAGTTTGAGAAGGTTCAATTGTCCGAAATGAATTTCTAAATCTGGGGATTTATCAAATAAAGTTCGTAAAAAAAAACCAAATTCTTGTTGGCAATTCTATAATTTAATTATGTATGATCAAAAAATTATGAAAAACTTTTTCCCTTGTTTTTTTTTTTATTCTTTTTCGACCCTATTTCGGTAATTACTTGTACCGCATTACTAGTCATAGTATGGATATTATATTGTCAGGAAGACTATTTTACCTCTTCTTTATTTCTTTGTTTTTTTACAATACAAATAGGAGCGGTATTATTATGATTATTATGTCACTGGTGCCAGATTGAAATGTCATTGAATGTGTCTATTTTTATTCTAATAGAATAAAAATAGAGTAGATATTAAAAATAAGATAAGTAAATGGAGAATAGAAAAAAAATGAAGGGAACAAAGGATTCTAGAAGGAATTATGCATCTTTCTAGTATTCGATACCAGAAAAATTCCTTTTCTTGTTCTGGTGTCGAAATAATAAACTAATGAATTATTCTTGATCCCGTTCGTCAAAGATCTCTATTCTTAGTTTCAATTTTTCCCGGTTTATCAGAACCTTTTTTTCGATTTATTACATAAGTAGTGAACAAATTCAATGAATTTTTCAATTCTATTTTATATTAAAATAACTATAGAAAATTCTATTAGTATATTTTAATCTATTTAAAGGGTTTGTGATATCTGATCGATAGAAATATAATATTGTTATATTGGGATTGTATCATCCAGAAAGAGGGAATCGAGTGATTCTCTCTTTCTTTTTTTCGCTTTGAAATGAAAGTATCGACCGATACGATCGCGAAAGAGATGGTCTGAATCAATTTTTTTTTTGAAGCAATTCAGAATCAGAAAGAAATGAAGTTTTTTGAAAAAATAGGAAAGATCCATTTTTTCATTTATATGAATAAATTAGTCTAATTCTAATTAGTAAGAGCTCAACGGGACCTACCCCCTCTTTTTTTCTGATTTGAGGGGGATCCTGTTGAGTTCTTACGCTTTCATGTCTCCAACTCAGTTCATCCGATTATTACAGAGATGAACCTAAGCCGGAATATGAACCATAAAAGAAAATACCAACTAAACCGATCACAGGAATACCAGTTACAGTACCGATTATCCAAAGAGGAATCCTTCCAGTAGTCTCGGCCATTTGTCCCACTTCCCTCCCCATTTCATCAAGTGGTCGTGCTAGAGACAGAAACAGTCATAGATAATTATGAGATGATATCCTTCCGAATGGGATAAGATAATTCGTACTATTATTTAGTATTTTCTTTTATTTAATTGAAGAAATAATTGGAAAATAAAACAGCAAGTACAAAAATGAGTAATAACCCCCAGTAAAGACTGGTACGATTCAATTCAACATTTTGTTCGTTCGGATTTGATTGTGTCATAGCTCTATAATTCGGATTAGGTTTATCGTTGGATGAATTGCATTGCTGATATTGACCCTAAAAAAGAAACGGTAGGTACAGCTAGTCCGTGAACAGTTAACCATCGCACTGTAAAAATAGGATAAGTTTTATCGATAGTCATTTGGTCCTCCTAAAAAGATCTACTAAATTCATCGAGTTGTTCCAAAGAATCAAAACGGCCAGTTATTAATGGAATTCCTTGTCGGCTCTCTGTAAAATACTCATTTGGACGAGGGCTTCCAAAAACATCGTAAGCTAAACCCGTGCTGACGAATAACCAACCTGCAATGAATAGAGAAGGTATAGTAATGCTATGAATGACCCAGTATCGAATACTGGTGATAATATCAGCAAAAGAACGTTCTCCTGTGCTTCCAGACATGCCGAGCTCCACATATTCTTGTACAGTCAAAAGGGGGATCGATTCCGTAAAAGATGAGATCAGTAAATGGAAATTAACTGAAATTTTATCTTTGTAAGATCGTCAATATTGTACCGAGGGTGTTTTTAGAGTATACCGAATCAGTATAGCTATCCTTCTTCTGACGCAGCAACGCAATTTCACAATAAGTATCAAAATGAAGCACTAAAACTAAATAATATAATTTGTTTCTTCTTTTCTTGCTGCTTGTCGATGTAGAATCATATACCATTCATTCAATAGAAAATTCTGAAAATGCCTGTCTGTAGTATTAAGGATTCTATCGGTTATTGGCTTCGGGCTAGAAAGCGAAGATTGGGTAAAATGTGAATCCGACTGGTTGGTTTATAATAATTTAGGAAGCAGATTCTAATAGTCCCAAAATTCAATGAAATTAGACGTGAAATCTCGAAATATTTCTTTTGTGTTTGTAGTTATATTTTTGTTTGAATCTTTTTTTATTTTAAGGAATTGGTTAGTCGTCCAGTAACAAGTAACAGTAGTACATAGGATTCGATGAACGAAACAGAACAACGAATAGAAGAATAATAAATATTCGTAATGCACGCATTATTGTTTTATATTAGACTCAAACGATCGTTCTTCAACTAATTAGAAGAATGTTTTTAATATGGAAAGAATAAGAATAAATGGAGAACCTAGTTTCGAGTGATCTGATCGTGCGATACTTTTTTTCTTTTTAAAAAAGATTTTATGGAAATGAACCCACTACATAAAATCTAATTAGTGGGAATACAATTTCATAAATAAAGGGCATTATAAGGTCATTCATTCTTCAGCGATTCAAAGAGCATTTCATTTTTGGAATCAAGTTACACAACATAGTTTATTTATTATTTTTCTTTTTTTTTTTTTTTTTTTCTTTCTAATTATTTAGAATCCATTTAATAGATTTATATATTTACTAGATTTATATATTAAATTATTGTTTATAAATTCTTTATAATAAGAATATTTGTTTTGAAAACTCAAGAGTTGTTCAATGAATCCCTTGATTCCGAATTGCGGGATAGAGAGACAGATGATGAATTGATTTCTTACCTATGTCACAAGATTTTTGTTAGTATCATCTATAATCATAATAATAGATGAATCAAAAACTTTCAATTGAATATATTTTTTCAATTAGTATTTTTACTTATCCATCCGCGTATCTTTCAAAAATAGAAACTTAGGGAAGTGCTTTATAAACATATGGATAAAAATAACGTATTTCATTTAGCCTCGTCATGCCTACTATCACTAGTTATTTCGGTTTTCTACTAGCAGTTTTAACTATAACCTCAGCTCTATTTATCGGTCTGAACAAGATACGACTTATTTGATTAAAATTCATTGAATGCACAATTCAAAAAAAAGAAAGATTTCGGTGTTATTCAATATATTCTATATATTGTAGAGTTCTTTACCTTGTCAATTCAATTTCGAATTCTTGGTCATTGAGATTCATGGGCAATACCGATTAATATTTTAAGGATAGATATTACCTCTCCTTTTCCTCGTTCAACTAAATTGAAATGATTGAAGTTTTTCTATTTGGAATCGTATTAGGTCTAATTCCTATTACTTTGGCTGGATTATTTGTGACCGCATATTTACAATACAGACGGGGGGATCAGTTGGACCTTTGATTAATTAACAGTTCTTTTTTTTGATTGACCCCCTACTTGCTTTATAGGAGGTAAAATTTTGATTTCTGTTGAATTATTTCAGTATCATTTTGATTTAACAACAACAAGAATCGAATCACGCTCTATAGGATTTGAACCTACGACATCGGGTTTTGGAGACCCGCGTTCTACCGAACTGAACTAAGAGCGTTTTATTATCAAACTAAAAGCAACCCGAATATATCTTCGATACATATATTATCATAGAGAATATCATAAAATTAAATAAAAAAAGATTGATTCGATATATGTATGTTCAATTTTTATGGATCTCAATTGATTCCTCGTTACTGTTCAGAAGATAAGTAATAGGTAGGGATGACAGGATTTGAACCCGTGACATTTTGTACCCAAAACAAACGCGCTACCAAGCTGCGCTACATCCCTTTCAATTGGTCTACAGTGTTATTGTAGAGAATCCCTGTCTTGTTTTCCACATTTTTTATTTATTTCCTCCATTGGTATACACAAATTATCTTGCCATTTCTTCTTTTTTGTCTCATATCATATATAAAATATAATAAAAATAATAAAAAGACTTATATACGTATGAAATAATAAATATTAAATCCGCCGTAAAGAAAAATGAATATTTGGGGTGGGGCGGAAAGCTACATATTTTTTTTAATAAAAAAGGGAATATCTACCGAATTGAACTGTTGTACATTTCAATTTGAATTAGGAATTCCGCGGACAATACAAGCGGTTATTAACTATATATACATTTGATGGTATGTAATACCAGTATGTATTACAAATTACTATAAAGTAGGAGGGTTTTCAATGCGAGATCTAAAAACATATCTCTCCGTGGCACCGGTAGTAAGTACTATATGGTTCGGGGCTTTAGCGGGTCTATTAATCGAGATCAATCGTTTATTCCCGGATGCGTTGGTATTCCCGTTTTTTTCATTCTAGTTATTGACTTGGGAAGGGGTGAAGAAGATTAGAAAAACAATCAAATATCTTTGACTAATCCCCTTCCCCCTTCTTTTTTTTAGAGTTTTTAGACTTAGAATAAGTTAGAAAGAATCAAAATGGATTCAACCTCAGTCAAACTCGGACGCGGCGCCAGGTTCAAATTTAATTAATAAAAGAGTGAGAACGAAAATGAAAATGTGATGGCTAGGGCAACAATATCATACAAAATACTTAAATGAAAAACTGTACTGCGATTCTAAATTTAGAAATTATTGTATTACTATATTTTAATATTTGATTGTAACGAAATCTTTCATAATTTTATTTCGAGTTACCAATTTTTCTTTTTTTCTTCATTTTGGATCGGAAAATGGAAGAGTTGCGTGAATCAAAAATCCAAGGGAGGTTCATGGCCAAGGGTAAAGATGCCCGAGTAACTGTTATTTTGGAATGTACTCGTTGTGTTCGAAACGGTGTTAATAAGGAATCAATAGGGATTTCCAGATATATTACTCAAAAGAATCGACACAATACGCCTAGTCGATTGGAATTGAGAAAATTCTGTCCCCGGTGTTACAAACATACGATTCATGGGGAGATAAAGAAATAGATCGAACCGATCGGCTGTGTGTCACCCTTTTCCAATCCAAGGAAGATGAAAAATTACATATATTAGACATATTTTAGATTTAAATATAAACAAACCAAATCCTATTTCGATCGGATCTAAAATGATTTAGAATTAAGAAATAGGATTTTCGGGATAAGGAATAAAAAAACCATGGATAAATCCAAGCGACTCTTTCTTAAATCCAAACGATCTTTTCGTAGGCGTTTGCCCCCGATTCCATCGGGGGATCGAATTGATTATAGAAACATGAGTTTAATTAGTCGATTTATTAGTGAACAAGGAAAAATATTATCTAGACGGGTAAATAGATTGACCTTAAAACAGCAACGCTTAATTACTATTGCTATAAAACAAGCTCGTATTTTATCTTTGTTACCTTTTCTTAATAATGAGAAACAATTTGAAAGAAGCGAGTCGACCGCTAGAACTATTGGTCTTAGAACCAGGAATAAATAGACTTAGCTTACTCTTTAATTGAATTAAAATTCTAATCCAAACTCAACCGCAGATTGATTCTTTGTTCGAAAAATCCGAAAATCTAGATTCGATTGTCGTGTCGTAAGAAAAAGAAAGAATAGTGGAAGAAGAATAAATCGTTTTTTTTTTATTGAACATATTTGCTCATTTTGACCACTTTATCATATTTTATCATACTAATTTCTACTCTACCTTCTCGGAGTTCATTCTCCAGAGAACTCCATTTTAAGCATTCCGCTGGATTCTTTGCAATCTTCGTATTTTATGATCTCATTGGAAATCATATAAAGACAATTTCTATTTAATATCGCGATTTGGGCAAGTATTTTACGATTAAGAAGCAACTGCCTCTTGTACAGATTGTGTATGAATCTACTATAACTGTAGTCTACCTTATTAGATCGAATTACTGCATTTATTCGAGCGATCCACAACTGTCGAAAATTTCTTTTTTGCCTACCTCTATCCCGATAAGCTGAAGCCAAAGCTCTTATTTTCTGTTGAGTAATAGTTCGAGTAAGTCTTGAATGAGCCCCTCGAAAGCTTGATGCAAATAAACGAATTTTTGTTCTACGTCTCCGAGCTATATATCCTCGTTTAATTCTAGTCATTGAATAAATGAAACTTTGATGAATAACTAATGGATTTCCTTTCTTTCAGTTATTCCTTTCTCCTTTCCTAGTCTATTAATAACAAAACGTATTTTTCCAATGTATAAAATAAAAATTCCAATGGCTTTTGCTACTATAACCTTCCCGACCACTATTTCTTTTTTTGTTCTAATCACCCCAAAATACGAAATAGTATTTTTACTAGGTATAAAAAACAAAAATAGAGTAAATAAATAAAAATAGAAATGGATAAAGAAATAGTGGGTTCCTTCGTTTCTATGGTTACTTCTTAAACGGTGAGGTCCTCTCTATACACCGGAGCTCCCTTCTTTTATTTCATCAATGTTATTGTTAACTTGTACAGTTCACCCTCTTTGGCTCTACCCATGAATTATCTAGTAATCGGTCTTTCACAACGAGATCTACCTATACAGTAACGGTATTTAATTATGAAGATTGGTTGGGTAGCTGACCCTCTTAGTCCGTTCTTGGAAGAATAAGGCTATAATCCTTCTGTTAAATAGGATTTCCTCTGCTTAATGGATAAGCATTTGTTACCAATGGGGAATTCTTTCTCATCTAAAATTGAAAATAGAGATGATTGGATTTGCACCAATAGAAACCATAAATTTGATACACAATAAAAGGATACGATAAATCTTTGTTTATTTATTTTCGGTAGTGAACGGATTTCTTCCATTCATTCTATCCTATTCACTGTACTTATAACTGATACGGGAAAAATTTTGTACTTTCTTTTGTCCCGGTCCATGGTCTAAACGAGTCGCACATACACCCTAGTACATGTTCCTCGACGCTGAGGGCATCCCCGAAGGGCGGGCGATTTGGTGACATTTCTGATTGGCTGTCTTGTGTTTCTAATAAGTTGTTTAATAGTTGGCATGTTGAATTGTATACATAATGAGTTGGTTTAGATCAATCCTAACCGGATGATTATGAATTACTTCTATATTCGATATTAATAATTAATATGATTAATAGTAATATATTAACCCCGGTAAAAAGAGAAAATCGAAAATTTCGGATTTTTGCGTGAAATACCTGCTATTTGTTATTCAACCGCTACAAGATCAACAATTCCATGAGCTTGGGCTTCTGTTGCTGACATAAAAACATCCCTTTCCATGTCTTCGGATATAACCCATAAGGGTTTGCCTGTTCTTTGTACATAAACCCTTGTGAGGATTTCGCGCAGCCTCAGTAGTTCTTTCGCTTCCAGGATAAATTCTACCGTTTGTGCCTCATAAAAAGAACTAGCAGGTTGATGGATCATTACCCTGATGATTTAATAAATGGTTTTCTCTATCTTACATCATTATCATGATGAGTCAAAGATAATAAAAAAAAGATAGGATTAACAACCGTACAGGCATCCTTTGTGCAGTGCATACGGCTCCACAATGGAATTCATTTTTACCTTCCAGCGAAGGAATAGAAAATATAGGATCTAGCAGACCCAGAGCAGTAAATGATCCAATAACCACCCTTCCTTTTTTTTAGTAATTTCAAAATACTATGATGGTTCCGTTGCTTTATGATTTCGTTTGTTATTCAGCAATCCCAAAGTTTCTTTTTTTTATTTTTTTTCTTAAAAATAAATATTTCGTAGTCTTTCATAACAGAAATATTGTTAAGAGTCTTCCGTCGTGAAAACAAAAAAGTTTGTGACGCTGAAAGAGGCCTCCGCGATAAATCAGCCTACAATCGGAAATGCCTTTTATCTCATACTACTCTTTCGATACATAACCTAATGGTTTAGAAAAAAAAAATTCTCATATCGAATTCAAAGTGCCATGCTATTATTACTTAATATTTTATATGGCGAAGGCATAGTTTTCTTTTTGTCTAAAAAAAACTCATTGGCGCCGAGCGTGCGGGAATGCTAGACGTTTGGTAATTTCTCCTCCGACTAGAATAAAAGATCCCATTGAAGCGGCTAATCCCATGCATATTGTCTGTACATCTGGTTGCACAAATTGCATAGTATCATAAATACCTAATCCGCTTATTACCCCTCCACCGGGAGAGTTTATAAATAAATACAGATCTTTGGTATCATCCTCCATACTGAGATATACCATAAGACTAATAAGTTGATTCGAAATATCACTATCAACCTCTTGGCCTAAAAAAAGTAATCTTTCTCGATAAAGTCGGTTGATTAGGATAAAATTGTATCCCTTAAGAACCGTACGGGCACCTTTTGATGCATACGGTTCAAAAAAAATAGCGAAAAAAGAATCAATGTTTAGATTTTAGCCTTCTTTAGAGGACTCTTTCTAACTTCTAATGAAGGGGCTTTTTCTTACCTTCCATTTTTTTTTCAAAATGGATGAGTTTTGTCCTTTGGCCCGCGGTCGTTTATCTATACTATAAATTTCAATAAATAAAAAAACAATTCATTAAATTTTCAATTTATCGAACTAACTTTTCATTGATATATTGTTTCATCGAGATTCAATTTCAATTCCGATGTCATTTTCTTGTTCCAAAATGGTCTTCTTCAATTCTTTTAGGTTTATGCTCTACTCCGAGTCAAGATCTGCCCGATTTGGATTTGCACATATAGGACAAATGCCCCAATAGCATGGCTTTTTGCTACGACTTCTTTTTTTTTTTCAATTTACTTCATATTACTCGATTGATTAAAAGTTTTCTATCAATGCTATTGATAAATCGAATATGATACAAGTAGTAGTAATCATAGAATAGATAGATTCCAAATTGAGTTTTTTCTAAGCGGAGCCTGGATACTTCATTTTATTAGTACAACCGAGAAAACCATAAATTATTCTAATTGATAATATTAATCTGGATACCCCCCAAAAAATAGATCTAATTGCACTTCACGCTCCAAATTTTTGATGATTAAATCAATCCGTCTTGGGCGAAAGAGAGGATATCTCGATCGGGGGAGAGAACGGGGAAATACCATATGACCCAATATATCTGACAAGTCGCACTATAGGTCAACCCACGATGCGTCTTCCTCTCCGGGACTTCGAAAAGGTACTTTTGGAACACCAATAGGCATTAAAGCAAAGAAAAAAGAATTAAGTACTATAGCTAACTTTGATGTGGAAGCGTAACAACGGGTTTATTGTCTTAATAAATAAGATGGGCCTTTATCAGATTTTATCTTTTAGCATATTTTATACATAGATTTAATAAGTTCATAAAAAAGGAAAACAGAATTAATAAGGGAAACTTCTTCCCGAATAGGTTTTTGAATGATGAACAAGTATGTATACATTCACTCCTATAAAATAGGATCAATTCCCATCTACCATTGCGTATTGGTACTTATCGAGTATAGAATAGATCTGCTTCTTTTTGTTCCTACGAATAGAATCGAATTGTTCCATTATTACTAAAAGAATAGACTAAATATTAATCCTTTCGCCAAGATAATCCCCTCAAAAGGGGAGGTCCGTAGCATAGTTTTTTTTTTCAGTGCAATAAAGTTACATAGTGTCTATTTTTCCTTGATAAAGGGGTATTTCCATGGGTTTGCCTTGGTATCGTGTTCATACCGTTGTATTGAATGATCCCGGTCGTTTGCTTTCTGTTCATATAATGCATACAGCTCTAGTTGCTGGTTGGGCCGGTTCAATGGCCCTATACGAATTAGCAGTTTTTGATCCCTCTGATCCTGTTCTTGATCCAATGTGGAGACAGGGTATGTTCGTTATACCCTTCATGACTCGTTTAGGAATAACCAATTCATGGGGGGGTTGGAGTATCACAGGAGGGACTATAACGAATCCGGGTATTTGGAGTTACGAAGGTGTGGCCGGAGCACATATTGTGTTTTCTGGATTGTGCTTCTTAGCAGCTATCTGGCATTGGGTGTATTGGGATCTAGAAATATTTTGTGATGAACGTACAGGAAAACCTTCTTTGGATTTGCCGAAGATTTTTGGAATTCATTTATTTCTCTCAGGGTTGGGTTGCTTTGGTTTTGGTGCATTTCATGTAACCGGATTGTATGGTCCGGGAATATGGGTATCCGATCCTTATGGATTAACCGGAAGGGTACAAGCCGTAAATCCTGCGTGGGGTGTCGAAGGGTTTGATCCTTTTGTTCCGGGCGGAATAGCCTCGCATCATATTGCAGCAGGTACATTGGGCATATTAGCGGGCCTATTCCATCTTAGTGTTCGTCCGCCCCAACGTCTATACAAAGGATTACGTATGGGAAATATTGAAACCGTCCTTTCCAGTAGTATCGCTGCTGTATTTTTTGCAGCTTTTGTTGTTGCTGGAACTATGTGGTATGGTTCAGCAACTACCCCGATTGAATTATTTGGGCCCACTCGTTATCAATGGGATCAGGGATACTTCCAGCAAGAAATATATCGAAGAGTTAGTACCGGGTTAGCCGAAAATCAAAGTTTATCAGAAGCTTGGTCTAAAATTCCTGAAAAATTAGCTTTTTATGATTATATCGGGAATAATCCCGCAAAAGGTGGATTATTCAGAGCGGGTTCCATGGACAACGGGGATGGAATAGCTGTTGGTTGGTTAGGACACCCTGTTTTTAGAGATAAAGAAGGGCGCGAACTTTTTGTACGCCGTATGCCGACCTTTTTTGAAACATTTCCGGTTGTTTTGGTAGACGGAGACGGAATTGTTAGAGCCGATGTTCCTTTTCGAAGAGCAGAATCGAAGTATAGTGTTGAACAGGTCGGTGTAACTGTTGAGTTCTATGGCGGTGAACTCAATGGAGTCAGTTATAGTGATCCTGCTACTGTGAAAAAATATGCTAGACGTGCTCAATTGGGTGAAATTTTTGAATTAGATCGTGCTACTTTGAAATCCGATGGGGTTTTTCGTAGCAGTCCAAGGGGTTGGTTTACTTTTGGGCATGCTTCCTTTGCTTTGCTCTTCTTCTTCGGACACATTTGGCATGGTGCGAGAACCTTGTTCAGAGATGTCTTTGCTGGTATTGACCCAGATTTGGACGCTCAAGTAGAATTTGGGGCATTCCAAAAACTTGGAGATCCAACTACAAAAAGAGTCTAGTCTGATACAAGATTGCTCTGTTCTTTTTTTCCTTTATTTTTTGATTTGACATAGATAGGGTACCGGATAAATCTTTATTCGGATTGCTTACTTTTCATTTCTTTGACTCTTGTCTTGGTCTTTTTTTTATCCGTAAAAAGATCCCAATTAAACAGGTATGGAAGCTATAATTGTAAACCGAAATCAAATCTATGGAAGCATTGGTTTATACATTCCTCTTAGTCTCGACTCTAGGAATAATTTTTTTCGCTATCTTTTTTCGCGAACCGCCTAAAGTTCCAACTCCAACTAAAAAGGCAAAATGATTTCTCATTATCTCAATTGAAGTAATGAGCCTCACAATATTGTGAGGCTCATTACTTCAACTAGTCCCCGTGTTCCTCGAATGGATCTCTTAGTTGTTGAGAGGGTTGCCCAAAAGCAGTATATAAGGCATACCCAGTAAAACTTACAAGTAAACCAGATATAGAGATGGCAACTAGGGTTGCTGTTTCCATTATTATATAATTTCAAGACCACAATGGATCTATAATAAGATCATTTATTTACAACGGAATGGTATACAAAGTCAACAGATCTCACTGAATAAAAAAAAATATAGGATTATTTATGGCTACACAAACCGTTGACGATAGTTCTAGATCTGGGCCAAGACGAACTGTTGTAGGGGATTTATTGAAACCATTGAATTCGGAATATGGTAAAGTGGCTCCTGGGTGGGGAACTACACCTTTAATGGGTGTCGCGATGGGTTTATTTGCGATATTCCTATGTATTATTTTGGAGATTTATAATTCTTCCATTTTACTGGACGGAATTTCAAGCAATTAGATTCGATTCACAAGAACCCCTAAATAACTTTTCAATAAAAAGGAAAGTCTAAAGTATGTAGGTTTCTGCTTTTTAGCCCACTATTTTTTGGTAGTTCGATCGTGGAATTTATTTTTTTCTGTATTTCCGGAATATGAGTGTGTGACTTGTTAGAATTGATCCTATGGATACGACAGAGAAGAAGTCGGTCATCTTGATGAAGATGATTTGATCTCGTTGGATATTCAGTCTAGGCTAGTATCTGGAGCACAGAATATATGAAATAGATTCCAAAATATTAGAACAAATATTAGAACTATGATTCATACTTATCAGACCTCGTGGCCGGACTCCGAAACAAGAGTTAGAAGTGATAAATAAAAAAAATTTATTCTTTCGTTTCTACTTATTTTGGTTAAAGGATAAACCTTTCTTTAGCTTTTTTCATTATATTCAGTCATTGAATAAGCATTGAATAAGTGATAATCCAAGGGTTCTTACTCAGGGAATTTTTGAACTTTTTTTGGAAGGTTTTTTATTGAATCATCGTGGTTCTAGTCTGAATCTAAGGTTTTAATTGATTCATAGGGTCTTAACAAGATAATTCCTATCAATAATAAAGAAAACAAGAGTAAAGTCGCATTACATACAAATCAAAGAAAAAAAATAGGTAAATAGAAGATTCAAGAGGCCCCTAATGATCAATATAACTATGAATGAGCCGACTTGATATTTGGGCATTATAACTACAAAGAAGACTTTTCGGATTTTGATTCTTTCGTATCTTGATACAAAAAATTGAATCATAGCATTAAGAAGTTTGAAACTTTTTAGTACACATATCCGTTACGAGCGGTATTTGGGTGTTTCTGTTTGAGCCGTACGAGACGAAATTCTCATATACGGTTCTCAGAGGGGGGTCCCCTTGGTTTACCTATCTCAATAAAGTGTATGATTGGTTCGAAGAACGTCTTGAAATTCAGGCGATTGCAGATGATATAACTAGTAAATACGTTCCTCCTCATGTCAACATATTTTATTGTCTAGGAGGAATTACGCTTACTTGTTTTTTAGTACAAGTAGCTACGGGGTTTGCTATGACTTTTTACTACCGTCCGACCGTTACTGAGGCTTTTGCTTCTGTTCAATATATAATGACGGAAGCAAATTTTGGTTGGTTAATCCGATCAGTTCATAGATGGTCGGCAAGTATGATGGTCTTAATGATGATCCTGCACGTATTTCGCGTGTATCTTACTGGTGGATTTAAAAAACCTCGTGAATTGACTTGGGTTACAGGTGTGGTTCTGGCTGTATTGACCGCATCCTTTGGTGTAACTGGTTATTCCTTACCTCGGGACCAAATTGGTTATTGGGCAGTCAAAATTGTAACAGGTGTACCGGAAGCTATTCCAGTAATAGGGTCGCCTTTGGTAGAGTTATTACGCGGAAGTGCTAGTGTGGGACAATCTACCTTGACTCGTTTTTATAGTTTACACACTTTTGTATTACCTCTTCTTACTGCCGTATTTATGTTAATGCACTTCCCAATGATACGTAAGCAAGGCATTTCTGGTCCTTTATAGAGAATAGAAATCATAGATTTGTAATTAGTTATTTATGATTACTCAGGGGGGAAGAAGAGTATTTCATTGCTGCAAATATGGATTATTGAAAAATAAGACATGTATTTGGATATTTCCCTTCAACTCCACGAAATTTTATTCGTTATTTTTCAATAATAGTTGAAGGGAATTCTTCGAAGAGAAAATGGATTATGGGAGTGTGTGACTTGAACTATTGATTGGACCGTGTAGATATATGTCTTTTTATCTGCCACATTGGGATTCACAACAAAATGTGTCTTTATTCCAACCACCGCGAAAGCTCCATACAGAGGGTAGGCTGGTTCGCTTGAAGAGAATCTTTTCCATGATCAGACTTGACCATGTCGTGCATGACCAGGCTCCGTAAGATCCATTAGAATAGGTGATATATATGCCATAATACAGATTATGTTTTATCTATTTCACTTACTTAATAGTATGAAAATGCATTCATTTCCTCTGCATTGACTCGATTTATAATACTATCGGAGTGAAACAAGGGATCTAAAGAAGAACATAGGCTAGACTCTATTAGTAACAAGTAAATCCTTTGGATGTAAAAAGTATCAATATTTTTGGGGGCTAAAGCCCCATCGCAAGGTTTGAGACGACCCAGAAAGCACTTGAACATTATCAACTTTGTAAGCCTACTTGGGTATTGAGCATTTATCTGTACGAACTTAATTCCTTGCAATGGATAATTGTAACTCTTGAAAACGGAATCCGCTAAATTTTTTCTTACATTGAATCACTCATTTATTTTATATATGCTTGGATAAGATATCGATTTTTTTTTCTGGATCCAGTTGGTTCGTTTGATTTGTGCTCGAGCCGGATGATGAAAAATTATCATGTCCGGTTCTTTCGGGGGATGGATCCATAATAATTCACCTATCCTAATAACAAAAAAACCAGATTTGAATGATCCTGTATTAAGAGCTAAATTGGCTAAGGGTATGGGTCATAATTATTACGGAGAACCCGCATGGCCCAATGATCTTTTATATATTTTTCCAGTAGTCATTCTAGGTACTATTGCATGTAACGTGGGCTTAGCGGTTCTAGAACCATCAATGATTGGTGAACCCGCAGATCCATTTGCAACTCCTTTGGAAATATTGCCGGAATGGTATTTCTTTCCCGTATTTCAAATACTTCGTACAGTGCCAAATAAGTTATTGGGTGTTCTTTTAATGGTTTCCGTACCGGCGGGATTATTAACTGTACCATTTTTGGAGAATGTCAATAAATTCCAAAATCCATTTCGTCGTCCAGTAGCGACAACCGTCTTTTTGATTGGTACCGCAGTAGCTCTTTGGTTGGGTATTGGAGCAACATTACCGATTGATAAATCCCTAACTTTAGGGCTTTTTTAAATTGATTCAATTGTGAAATAAATAAAATATCACGATGTGTGTATCTAGGGAATAGTTGCTTCAAAGTGAATTACCCCTAGATACACATATTTAATGAAATTTTTGATTTATTTTGAGTATACGGATTCTGTTAAAGATTCAAACTTCATTTTCGTCTTTTTTTTTTATAAAGTTTTTTTACAACAAAAATCCAATGGATTTCAAATTTATGCAAAATTCTTTTCCATTTCGAGAATGTCTAATATATGTTTTACGTCTTCTATGCGAAAATGTTTGATTTTCATAAGTTCGTCTGGACTATTATTCAAAAGGTCAAATAATGTATGTATATTGCACCTTTTGAGGCAATTATAGATCCTAGGAGGCAATTCTGATTGGTCAATAAAAATATATTTTAATGCTCTTTCTTTTTTCTTTTTTCTTAGTTTCGCCAATTTCTCATGAAAAGTAAAAAGGGGTAAAGTAACTTTTTGTTTATTATTTTTAAAATGGAAGTTTTCTTTTTCTTCTTCCGCATGTAAAAAAGGAATAAATAAATCAATCAAATTCCGAGAGGCTTCATGAAGTGCTTCTTTAGGAGTTAAACTTCCATTGGTCCATATTTCGAGAAAAAGTATCTCTTGTTTTTCATTCCCATTTACATAAGAATGAATACTATGATTAACATTTCGAACAGGCATGAATATAGCATCCATAGGATAACTTGCGTCTTGAAAATTATTTGGCGTTTGTATATGATATCCGCGATTCCTCTCGATCTTTAATTCAATACAAAAATTAATTGGTTCCGTTAGGTTAGCTATATGCTGTGTATTATCAACGATTTCCACCGAAGGTGGTAAGATGATGTCTTGAGCAGTTACGCATCCAGGACCCTTGACACAAATAGACGCATCACGAGTTCCATACAGATTACTTCTCAATACAATTTCTTTCAAATTCATTAAAATTTCATGTACTGATTCTTGAATACCGACTATGGTAGAGTATTCATGTGGGATTTTTTCAGATTTTGCACGTGTGATACATGTTCCCTCTATTTCTCCAAGCAAAGCTTTTCGCATCGCAATGCCTATAGTATCCCCTTGTCCCTTCATAAGTGGAGACAGAATAAAGCGTCCATAATAAAGACGCTTACTGTCTGCTCTTGATTCAACACACTTCCACTTTAGTGTCCGAGTCGATACTCTGATTTTCTCTCGAACCATAGTAATATTTTTTGATAAAATCATTGAATTATTTATTTCTCTTGAAATTTCTCTTCAATGTTTATTTTTACACACGTCGTTTTTTAGGGGGCCTACAGCCATTATGTGGCATAGGGGTTACATCCCGTATGAAACTTAATAGTATACCGCTTCTCCGAATAGCTCTTAATGCTGCATCTCTTCCGAGACCGGGGCCCTTTATCATAACTTCGGCTCGTTGCATCCCTTGATCCACTACTGCCCGAATAGCATTTCCTGCTGCGGTTTGGGCGGCAAATGGTGTCCCTCTTCTTGTACCTTTGAATCCACACGTACCGGCGGAGGACCAAGAAATTACCCGACCCCGTACATCTGTAACAGTCACAATTGTATTGTTGAAACTTGCTTGAACATGAATAACGCCCTTTGGTATTCTACGCGTACTTTTACGTGAGCTAATACGTCCATTTCTACGTGAACCGATTCTTGGTATGGGTTTTGCCATATTTTATCATCTCATAAATCTAAGTCAGAGATATATGGATATATCCATTTCATGTCAAAACGGATCCTTTAATTTCTTTTTATGTATATATTGTGGGTGGCCTTTAGGGGTCCTTTTTTTTATAAAGATTATCCTTGTCTTTGTTTATGTCTCGGATTGGAACAAATTACCATAATTCGTCTCCGCCTACGGATCAGGCGACATTTTTCACAAATTTTCCGAATGGAGGCCCTTATTTTCATATTTTTTATTCCTTACCTTAATCTACTTATTGGAAGAAAATAAGTTTCTTGAAATTTTCTATTTCGAATTGGATCTCCCTACAAAAAAAAGAATATTGCACGTGAAAAGACTACTTCACCTAATCATTCGAATCTTTGTTTCGTAGTCTATAAATTATACGCCTTCTGGTCCTGGTTGAATCGTAACAACTTACTGAAATTTTGACTCTCTATTACCTAGTATATGGATAAAACTATGTTGAATCCTTCCTGAAACGTAACCTAGAATTGGATCCTCATTATCTAAACAAACCCAAAACATATCATTGGTAAGTGATTCAGTAATTAAACCTTCAGAAATCCTTTTTTGCTCTTTCATTCCAGACGAAACACCCTTCAAAGTATCAATTAATCAAGGGGGAGTCGTATTATAAACTATAAACCCACCTCTTTTCTTTTTTTTTTTTTTTTACAAATAGGGAAGTTCTGTGTATAATTCGAATATCATAAAGATTACCATATATAACACAAAATTTCGCCGCCGATTCCCTGTAGTCGAGCTTCTCGGTCTGTCATTATACCCCGAGAAGTAGACAGAATTACAATGCCCATTCCGCCTAAAATTCTAGGAATTTTTTGATAGTTAGAATATATTCGGAGACCAGGTCGACTGATCCGTTTTAAATTTAAAATCGTTTTATATGGTCCTTTCCTATTTCTTCTATGTCGTAGGGTTAAAACCCAAAAATCCTTGTTGCTTTCCCGATGTTTCCTTACGTTTTCAATAAAACCTTCTCGTAAAAGTATTTTAACAATGTTTTCGGTGATGTTAGTAGATGGTATTCGAACCATTCCTTTTCTATTCATGTCAGCATTGCGAATAGAGGTTATTATGTTAGCAATAGTGTCCTTACCCATGATAAACGAAAATTATTGGTTACTTAAATTTTTGATCTAATCAACATTCTTTTTTATTAAATAGTTATGAATTTTAAAAGGTATATACGTGATACACAATCTACTAATTAATTTCATTCAAATAGTATAACTATCTCACGGTCTGTCTCATTTTATAATACTTCAGGTGCTAATGAAATTATTTTAGTGAAATTTAACTGTCTCAATTCTCGGGCAATCGCACCAAAAATTCGAGTTCCTTTTGGATTTCCTTCTTGATCAATAACAACCGCAGCATTGTC
This sequence comes from Cucumis melo, assembly GCF_025177605.1. Lineage (NCBI taxonomy): Eukaryota > Viridiplantae > Streptophyta > Magnoliopsida > Cucurbitales > Cucurbitaceae > Cucumis > Cucumis melo. Next base: position 20,313 of record NW_026124037.1, read on the forward strand.
ATCATATCGTATTATCATACCATTTTCTCGTTTGAGTTCTTTACAAGTACGTACAATTACAGCTCTGATCACTTCTGATCTTTCTAGAGGTGTATTTGGGACGGCTTTCTTGATTACAGCAACAATAACGTCACCAATATGAGCATATCGTCGATTACTAGCCCCTATGATTCGAATACACATCAATTCTCGGGCTCCGCTGTTATCTGCTACATTCAAAAGGGTTTGAGGTTGAATCATATTATTTTGGAATCTTTTCTTTCAATGCAAAGGGCGAAGTAAAAAAAAAAAAAAGAAATATTGTTTTTCAAAAAAAAAAAAAATAAATCTGCAATTGTTTTTTTTTCATCTTAAACAAAGATCGCTTTCCTTTGATTCTACATTTCTATCCCGAAGTAATGAATTGGGTTCGTATAGGCATTTTGGATGCCGCTATTGAAATAGCTTTTCTGGCTATATTTTCGGCTACTCCACTCATTTCATAAAGTATTCTACCTGGTTTAACAACAGCTACCCAATATTCGGGGGATCCTTTCCCTGAACCCATACGTGTTTCTGTGGGTCTTAGTGTAACGGGTTTGTCCGGAAATATACGTACCCATATTTTTCCACCGCGTCGTGCATTTCGTGTCATTGCCCTTCGTCCGGCTTCGATTTGTCTCGATGTGATCCAAGCGGGTTCAAGTGCCTGAATAGCGTATCTCCCGAAGCAAATACTATTGCCTCGATAAGATATTCCTTTCATTCTTCCTCTATGGTGTTTACGGAATCTGGTTCTTTTGGGGTTATAGTTGATGGTTATTTCTAAATTCCATCTCTACTACAGAACCGGACATGAGAGTTTCTTCTCATCCAGCTCCTCGCGAATGAAACGATTCAAAAAAATATACATGTATTTACTGATATTTTCTGAATAATAGATTCAATTATGGGATTTTTGATATTTCATTTAATCAATCTATTCGAAATTTGTATATCTTCTTTTCTTTTGATAGAAAACTAAACTGTTTATAGATTCTAGAATAATAGAATAAGTTTTTTTATTATAGTTTTCTAAAAAATTATAGATAATATAATCTCGTTTTGTTATTTTTTCTTTTATTATTAAGGTTATAACAAATCTTTATTTTGTTTTGCCTTTTTTTATCTATTATTATATTTGATCGACCCTAATTTAGAAATATAATAAAATGGAAACGTTCGCGGGCGAATATTTACTCTTTTTATATATGTTTTGGTTCTCGGGTTAGTTAGCCCATGAACCTACCTCTCATAATAAATGGATTGGTCTTGGGTTCCTTCCGCCATCCTACCCAATGAATTATTAGGATTCGTTTTCAATAGAATATTATGTATTCACGGGTTCCCTCGTTCCCATCGCCTCTCGATTAATGGTTAGGTCTTAATTATACAATGGAGCCCGTAATAAAATTTGTTTTTGAGTCAATCTTCTCAGTCTTTATTGTCTCGGGGCTCTTGGCTTTTTTGTTCTATGAACAGATTCATCTAATTATGAATTCATCAGTCTTAATGCTTTATTACACTACCTTTTATGAGATGACCCATAGACCTTACATATTACGTATTGGAATGATATATCATTCATATTCTTTTTCTCTCTCTTTCTTTCACCCTTCCATTTATCCGCATACTTTTATTGCTTGACAACTCATAATCGGATTTTTTTTATGCAAAAAAGATTTCAGTTGCTACAATGATATGACCAATATAACATATCTTGACTGGTTGGTTTTTTAGATCCAGATAATGCGAAGCGATGAGTTGGTTATTAGTTTTATAATTATTAGTTCAGATTATGTATGGGCTTATCCTTCTTTATTTTTTGGTTTTAATCCGAACATAAAAAAAACTGACGAGTCGCACACTAAGCATAGCAATTATCTCAAATGATTAATTTCATTTTTATTTAACCTTATAGAATTGCTCATTTTTTATTTAAACGAAAAAGACTGATTTGTCATTTCTTGGTCGATCATTGAATAAAACTTAAACACAAGTTGAGTAAGGGCTTATTATTGCTCGTCTACAAATATCCAAATTTTGATGCCTAATACCCCATAGATAGTTCGAACTGGATAGCAACAATAATCAATTTTAGCTCGAATGGTTTGTAGAGGAACCCGTCCTTCTCTGATCCATTCGACACGTGCAATTTCTTTTCCGTCTA
>NW_026124038.1:0-5000 GCF_025177605.1 Cucumis melo
TCTAGCAATGATGGAATTTATATTATGTTTACTGAATCACATGAAATTTTACCTAACTTCATAGGTGTAATAGATGTAATGCATGAAATACATATGAACGTAGGAATAAAGAGACTTTGATACTCAAATTAAATTGGAATTTGCAACAACTACAAATGAATTGGTAAATTCTATTTAGAATTATGGAGTTTTGTATAAAATATCTATATCAAAACAAAAGTGAGTCAATTTCTACCATTATTATGATATTCCAATCGGATTGGGTACTATAAATAGATTCGGGATTTGATCTGAAGAAACAATATAGAATTTTTTTTATTTAACAACATGGAACTTTTTCGTAGATTTCACTGTTAAAAAAAATTCGCATAGAAGAGAGATATTTTACCTATACCTATATTTTTTTTAGTAGAATTCGTAGAATGCGATTGAAGTATGTATAAGGACTTGTATTTATTAATAAACATGTGCAGATATATATATATAGTTAGTTATATATATCGCCTCCTTTATTACAGTTCTATGGGGAACATCACATGTCGTACTCTATCAAAAATTTATATTTTCTATTTAATGATAATGAAAAAAAAATTCTAAAAACAGAATTCCGAACATTTCCTATAAACATCTTATATATATATAAGATATTAGATTTAGATAATAGTAATCGTTTATGTTCTGGGGTTTACATATACTCATAATCGCTATTAAAATTGTCATTAATAAGGATTTTTTTATGGTTATGGAAACGAATCAATACGGATGGATTAGTAATGATTAGTTATCTATCAATTTTTATTTATTTAGGTAAGGTATCCATTTTTGGATTGTTTTTCTTATATCATTAGGGAAACCGAATTTGCAATTTCAATCCAAGAATCATTTATGAATTCACAGTCAATAGTTAAAGTTAACGGTTCCCATTTGTCCTGATTTTTTGCTTTTGTGAATGAAAATCCACATTTTTTTTTCAATAGAAAAAGCAAAGTTTTGCGGTTTTTCGTTTTAGATATTGTGTGTTGTAAGATACTATCTATCTAAGAGATAGAGCCAATCCAATATTTTGTATCGTTTTGGCGGCATGGCCGAGCGGTAAGGCGGGGGACTGCAAATCCCTTTTTCCCCAGTTCAAATCCGGGTGTCGCCTCAGCAACAAACAAAAGAATCAAAATACCCTCTTCTGTTTTGCTGATATAACTTTATCATTTTTTTTAGAAGAAAAGCATCTTTAGATTTGCTTGATTCTAAGCATCGTTGGGGTTCTCTAAAATGTTATAAATCCTTGCGTATAGGTTTCGTTTCCAGAATTTAGTAGAGTAATGAAAAATAATCGTTAAATCTTGAGATGATAGCCCTTCGACTACTAATGTAGTGTCTACTCATTGGGTCTTGAATTAGGGAATATAATTTCATTTTTCCTTACGGAAAGGAGGAAGATACTTGATATACGGACTCATGAAAGTATCTGAGTACTCGAGCATTCAATCAATATTATATTGAATGAATAATTGGCTTTTTTTTTTATTTTAATCTTAAAAAAAGAACTTATTTCTTTTCGATAAGCTCTAACCACGCATGTAATAGGCCATCCCATCTTCCGATTGTCTCTATGAAACAATCGGGGGGACAGTAAAGATTAGATCAAATGAGAAAGGAATAATAGTAGGGTTATGTGATAGATACTATCTTGATTCTCTATTTTGAGACTTTTTACTTAATGTAATGAAATGCAGGACAACAAAAGAAAGACTAGGTCTTATTATTCCTACATGTTACTAACATTCTTTTGATACTTCCAAGAGTTTTTCTGCCTCTTTTATTTATTTGTACTGAATTTTTTCGATTATACTAGAAATCATATAATAACTTGGGATAATTCGATTTTTTGTATTGTTTCATCAATGGTGTTGTGCCCGAATCTCTTTTTGACTATGCGCTAGTGATTCCACTATTATTAGTGAATAATAATTATTAGTGAGCAATAATGGAATAATTCTTTTATATTCATAGAGATAGGGGACATAATTCACATGGATATGGTAAGTCTCGCTTGGGCTGCTTTAATGGTAGTCTTTACATTTTCTCTTTCCCTCGTAGTATGGGGAAGAAGTGGACTCTAGAAGTACTACTAATTGAAAAATAAAACTGTATTGTTTTTGGTTTATTTTATAGATCGTTCTGCAAAACTTTTTTTCTTTTATTTTGAAAAGTAAAAAAAAAAAGAGTTCGGATTATAAGTTTTTAAGTGGATCCATACTTTCAACACGAAAGAACATAGACATAGTGGTTGTCCAATGAGATACTACGCATAATAATATACTACCTCATAATAAGATAGTACCTCGGGGTAGCCACCCACATATTACGTGCTTACCACTTCTTTTATTTATTATTATTAGTATTTTAGTTATTTTCAAAATAGGATTTTTTCTTGTTTTAGGGAACTCATTTCATATCATGCTTCAAACGTTAAATAAAAATGGGGTTTGCTAATTCTTTTCGAAATCCGAAGATAAAAAGTTCCCATGGAACCCGAACTCCTGGATCATCTGTCAACTGCTCAATCAATTACTTCTTTCGAATGCTAAAAAAAAATTAGTGGCCTTTCGATTATTTGATTTCAGATTCATTCTAATCAACATGAATTATGAAGCAAAGAAATAGAATTGGGCCACTATGTATATTAGATTAATATTACATATATGTAATTGATATGATATCTATATATAAATAGAAAGATATATATTGTATATTCATCTATATTCAAATTGATCGATATTCAACCTCTATTTTTATAGAGTACAATTTTATATTTATACACTTCAATAACAATAATAGATAGTATGGTAGAAGGATTCATATATTTCTTTCTACCATACTATCGGATCTTATCGAATACTTCTCTCGTAGAATACTGATAATTCTAGTCCGCCAATTTCATTTAAGACGCGAAATTTTAATGCTTTTCATTTTTCTTATCTTCAATCATTGATAAGAACTAAAACGTCAAGGTTAATTCAAATTAATCACTTTGACTGATTGTTTTTACGTATATTATAAGTAAAAAGGCGGTCGGAACTAGAATGAACAGTGCAGTAGCAATAAATGCGAGAATATTTACTTCCATAATATCATCGTTTCATTTTTTATTCGCAATAACTCGGGATTTAATCCCATAGAGATGATAAATGTTTCGCTTGTAAATTCAAGGGGATGCGTTGCATCTCGATGATATCGAATCGTATTAAAATATCATGAATAACAATATCGGAGCTATCAAATCGATTCATCGTCGAGAATTGAATAGTATAACATAGGAAGATCTTTTATCCATACCGAATTTAAACAAAATGGGATTCCTGATGCAATCAAGAATTTCGTTACTTTTTTTTATTTATAATTTTTTGCATTCTTTCTTTTCTATAATCTACTGCCCTCTTATTCAATGCAATCATCTGATGAAGTCTCATCAGACTACCTTTACCCTTACATTGTTTATAAACAAACTCAAGCAAAGAATAGCAGCGAAATTCAAAAAAGGAAAAGGAGGTAGGTTCGAACTAAACTCCTTCCTTTTTTTGTACTTATAAAATCTTCTTAAAAAAAAGAAATAAAAACGAAACTTAAACTTTCAAAAATTCTTAATTACCTCACTAAGAGAGATAGATGGGATCCTTGTTTGTATTAATATCCTCTTTCCTTGAATTAGTAGTGGGACGTATATATCAAAAGTTAAGTGTTAAATTTTAATAAGATAGATTATTTCAAATTCAAATTAGTAATTGAATTTACTAATTGAGGTTACAAAAAATCGGAGCCAGAACGGATATATTTTGCTTTCAGACGAAAAATTAGATCAAAGTTTACTATGTAAACTTTATTTTGTATCGTCCAAATTCCCTTTATGTATGTGCTTTCCGGAAACGTATAGTACTCTATTTCATTAGAAAAATCGGGCGTAATCAACTAGACCCAGTACGCCTTCGAATCCTGAATATGATGCTACCAATAATTGTGGTAATTCACATATGGCACATATGTCTTTCTCCCATCAATTAGTACTCGTTGAAGAAATCAAAATTCCCATATTTTTTTGTTGAAAAATGTGGAAAAAAAATAAGAGAGATCCCGTTTGGAATAAAATTCAGTTATGTTATTTGTTCTCTCTTTCACAGGAAAGGAAGAGATTAATTGATGTATTTTTTTTTTATTGGATTTGGATCCATCGGGACTGACGGGACTCGAACCCGCAGCTTCCGCCTTGACAGGGCGGTGCTCTGACCAATTGAACTACAATCCCAGGGAAATAAAGTGTACAACATATGTTGTTGATTTAATTTCCTTCAAACCTTTCTATGTAGATTTTTGATTCGAATTGTCATATTCTACCAGACAGAGACGCGAGTAATAAAGTAATAGATTGATATGCGCGGAGACATGGACTTTAGTGTGAGAAGCATGGATTAATATTTATTTTTTCGTTATTGTAAAATTGATTGATTATCAATCTGTCAATGAATAAAAAAAGAGTTTTTTTTTTTATTCTTTCATATCAAGTCAAGTATTTCTGTAGAAGGACAAATAGGTTATATCATTTTATGGTGGATACGCGATATATTGGGCCGAGCTGGATTTGAACCAGCGTAGACATATTGCCAACGAATTTACAGTCCGTCCCCATTAACCGCTCGGGCATCGACCCGGGAAGAATCAATTCCAAGCTTGTTGATAATCCATGATCAACTTCCTTTCGTAGTACCCTACCCCCAGGGGAAGTCGAATCCCCGCTGCCTCCTTGAAAGAGAGATGTCCTGGACCACTAGACGATGGGGGCATACTTGCCCGACTGCCATCATACTATGATCATAGTATGAATAGTTTTTTGAAATTGTCAATATAAAATAAATATAATGGACTAATATGATGCAATTCGACGTATTTTTCTTTCTTTCATTATTCCATCGAAATTTTTTTATTTGTGATTTCTATTTATGAATCGT
>NW_026124038.1:17500-25000 GCF_025177605.1 Cucumis melo
ATCTTATATCATGATATAAGTAAGCAGTTTTTATTGTATCGGCCAAAAACCTGACTAATTGATCTTTACGGTGCTTCTTCTATCAATTAGATCCTTTATCCATAGAATAAAGTATCTAGGCATACCTATTTCTTCATATTTCTGCTTCTATGAAGTTTCTTTCTTTGCTACAGCTGATACAAATCGTTAGTTTGGACAATACATATGTAGAAAGCCTATTTTTTTTAGTATTTATTAGCGAATTTTCTCTTTTTTTTCTTTCTATAGTGGAGATAGTCGCACGTAATGACAGATCACAGCCATATTATTAAAAGCTTGTGGTAAGAACGGGTTTCGTTCTAGTGCCCGAAAATAATATTCCAAAGCTTTTGTATGTTCTCCGTTCCTTGTGTGGATAAGACCTATGTTATAGAGTATATAACTTCGATCATAGGGATCGATTTCTAGTCGCATAGCTTCATAATAATTCTGTAGAGCTTCCGCATAATTTCCTTCGGATTGAGCCGACATCCGTTACGGTCGTTCGTTATTCCATTGAAAGAATCTCCGTTCCAGAACCGTACGTGAGATTTTCATCTCATACGGCTCCCCCTTTATCTGATGCGCATAATGAGATGAGAATAATACATGAAATCAAAAAACATTGAAATACTCTCATTATGAACTCATGGGACTAGCGTTTTTACAAAAAATCTCTAGCCAACCTTCCTGTAAAAGATCTTTTCTTAATAACATCAAGCATGGTTTACTAGATAAAAATAAAAATGGTAACTCTAACAATTTCTTTGTCCTCAACGCCTCTAAATTTCCAGGAATTAGTCACTTCAACAGTCTTCGATGGTTATACAGGTATCCAAAATACAAACGAGATGGATGTTTGTTGTCCCAACCATTTTTCTAAGTTCCGATCCCGATAAGGAAAAGGTATAATTTATAACAAAGTTTTCGTGTTGTTGATTCCTAGGTGTAGTGCTTCTTCCCCTCTGCTACCTATTTTTACTAGTGAATATTTTTACTAGTGGAGTAGGGTTGACTTAATCCATAGGTTACACCTTTCGCTTAATACTAGAATCGACAATTCTAGCATCTAAGGTTACATTAATCGGGGATACACGACAGAAGGAATTTTTTGATTTTCAAATTGCACCTCCAAGAAGCGTAGATTTATTTCAATTATTGTTTTCTTTCTATCCCGAATACTGTGTCTTTCTACTAAGACGGAGAGCGGTAAAGAAAATTGAAAAAAAAAAAAATCAAATCGCACCATCTCTGTAATAGGTGAATGCCTCTTTTTCCCCGGAAGTTGTCGGAATTATTCGTAATAAGATATTGGCTACAATTGAAAAGGTCTTATCGATAAAATTTCCATTTATCCCACCAGATCTAGGCATCGGTAACAACCCCATTCTATAATTTCTTTTAATTACCTCTCGTGAGAAAATGATCCCACAAACAAAGGAATTGCATAGTACGAAATAACATAAAAACGGATTCATTAAAAAATCCCACTCGATATTAAAATTGTTTCTTTTTGATTTCACAGGAATCAATAAAAGAGAAGAAATATTTCAATCCGGTTAAATTTCATCCAAATGTAGTAGGATCAGAATGAAGAGAACTATTCTGATTTCAGCGAAGTTGAAGAAAAAAAGAATTTTATTTATCTGACTGGGGTAATTCTAGAAGTTTTTTGATTGAATTATGATACAAAAAAGAGCAAAAAGAATCGAATAATCATTCTATGATTCATAACTTGTGACTAGATATATGTATGGGATAAACAGTTGTTGGTGAAAAATCGAAAACTGTAAAAGTCGAATTTTTAGAAAAAAGGAATCATAGTTTAAAAAACTAAATAGAATCATGAGCTAAAAGTATCCATTAAACATAGTTAAAAAAAAATTATTTGTATAGTTAGAATTGGTTGGACGTGCCTATCAAAAAAAAAATTGAATATTAATGACTCACTATTAACTCGGTTTCTGGGCCATAATCATTCTGTAGGAGAGATGGCCGAGTGGTTGAAGGCGTAGCATTGGAACTGCTATGTAGGCTTTTGTTTACCGAGGGTTCGAATCCCTCTCTTTCCGTACTAATTCAACAATGTTACTGACCACAATGTATCAAATCAAATAACAATCGATACTATTATTCCAACGGTTAGACCTTTATGGATTCTTTATTTCGAATTTTTGTGGTACGGAAACGAAAAGACTGGAAAGAATGCACAAGAGATGAAAATCCCCCTACCGATCAATGATAGATGAATGATAGAAAAATTTCCGGATCAAAACCTTACTTTCCTTCGGTCTCTTTACTTAGACTTCGGCGAAGGGGAGGACGAAATTGTCCGAACCCTTGTTTTTTAGTTAGGTTTAAGTCTGACGAGAATAATATTCTACAACGAGCAATTCATTTATTTTTAAACTGACCCATTTACTATCTATTATTTGATTGACTAATCCTTTATATTGCAATGGCTGAAGAGTCAAATGTTTTGGCAATTCCTGAGGGGGGGATGAATCAAGATAATTTTGAATCAGTGTTCTCGATTTTTTTTCATCTTTTGCTGTAATAATATCTCGGGGTTTGCACCGATAACTTGGTATATCCACTATAGAACCATTAACTAAAATATGTCTATGATTAACTAATTGTCGGGCTTGAGGAATAGTCGAAGCCATACCCAATCGAAAAAGGATGTTATCCAAACGCATTTCAAGTAATTGTAGTAAAACTTGACCCGTTGATCCTTTGGCTTTTCCGGCGATACGAACGTATTTAAGTAATTGTCGTTCTGTAAGACCATAATGAAAACGCAATTTTTGTTTTTCTTCTAAACGAATACGATATTGAGATTTTTTACCGGAACGCGATTGGTTTTTAAGATCGTTTCCGGTTTTGGGCCTTTTACTAGTTAGTCCCGGTAAAGCCCCCAGACGGCGTATTTTTTTGAAACGAGGCCCTCTGTAACGCGACATAAAGACTCCTTATTTTATTTTATTTAAATTTCATAAACATTTTTATTTTATTTAAATTTCATAAACTTAAATGAAAACTAAATGATAAATATTATAAATGAAGTGAAATCCAGTAAAGTATTGTACTACAAAACAAAGAATAATTAGATAACTTGGATCAATATCCGGATCCTATTGTATATGTAAATGATATAAAAAAGTAAGAGTTCCTTTCTTGATTTGTTCTACAGAAATAGAACCCCTCCTTTAGTCATAAAGGTAAGTAAGTTCCTACGACATCATAGATCGGTGACCTTTGAAAAAGGGTAAGAAGTCGTTTCTTTATTTATTTGATTTATCAATTATGTCAAAAATAAAATCAATAGAGAAAAGCCGGCTATCGGAATCGAACCGATGACCATCGCATTACAAATGCGATGCTCTAACCTCTGAGCTAAGCGGGCTCACATAACAGAAATGTTACATGCATAGTAATTTACTAAATTACTGGGATCTTAGCTATTCCTAATTAATATGAATATAGAATCTAATTTCATTTCAAATAAAATATTCAATATTGGAATTGTTCTATTATAGAACATAATAATTAATATAACGATTAATAGAATATAGCGATAGAAAATTTTGATCTATTTATCAAATGGATGTGTATCAATAATTAATGTGTTAATCTTAATTGCATTTAATGCAATTGAGATGATAATGAAGCGTTTCTATGTTTTCATTCTGAAAGGTGGAAGATAAGACGAACAAGGGAATCGACCGTTTAAGTATTAAATTTTTTACTAAAAAAATAATAGAAAGAGGGGCAAATATATATGTTCATATATCTATCTATATTGATATATATTGAATTGCAGATACAGAAATGATAGAATCATTTTGGATCGGAACAAATATGGGTCTCCGATAGAGAAGAGAGAGATGAAAGAAGATAGACAAGAAATCCAATAGGAGGAAACACTTTTCAATAGAGGAATCGGTATTCTAATGACTTGAGTGGTTCCAGTATAATACAAATGAAAGAAAACGGGGAAGGACATCATAATGCGATACTAATCTTAAAAGAGGGGGATATGGCGAAATCGGTAGACGCTACGGACTTAATTAGATTGAGCCTTGGTATGGAAACCTACTAAGTGATAACTTTCAAATTCAGAGAAACCCTGGAATTAAAAATGGGCAATCCTGAGCCAAATCCTTTTTTCCGAAAAAAAAGGGTAGGTGCAGAGACTCAATGGAAGCTGTTCTAACAAATGGAGTTGACGACGTTGCGTTAGTAAAGGAATGAATCCTTCCATCGAAACTCCAGAAACGATGAAAGATAAACGTATTACGTACTGAAATACTATATTGATTAATGACAACTCGAATCTCTATTTTTTATATTTCTATAATTTTTTATATTTATATTTATATATATATATAAAATTATATATAAAAATGAACGAATTGTTATGAATCGATTCCAAGATCTACAAGTTGAAAAAATAATCGAATATTCATTGATCAAATCATTTACTCCATCATAGTCTGATAGATCTTTTGAAGAATTGATTAATCAGATCGAATAGAATAAAGATAGAGTCCCATTCTACATGTCAATAACGACAAAAATGAAATTTATAGTAAGAGGAAAATCCGTCGACTTTTAAAATCGTGAGGGTTCAAGTCCCTCTATCCCCAAAACCCTAAAAAGGCCCGTTGGCCTCTTTAATTATTTATCCGTTCATTAGCAATTCAGACTTTGTTATGTTTCTCATTCATTCGACTCTTTCACAAGCGTATTTGAGCGGAAATTTGATTTCTTATCACAAGGCTTGTGGTATATATTCTATATGATAGACGTACAAACGAACATCCTTGCGCAAGTAATCTGTGAAATTTGAATGATTAACTGTCTACTGTACTGAAACTTCGAAAGGCTTATCCAAGCCCTGAAATTTCGTATATCTTCAAAAAGAAGACTTTGGAATACCTTTTTTCTTATTTACAATTGACATAGACCAAAGTCATCTATTAAAATAAGGATAATGTGTCGGAAATGGCCGGGATAGCTCAGTTGGTAGAGCAGAGGACTGAAAATCCTCGTGTCACCAGTTCAAATCTGGTTCTTGGCACATCATGAATTTGTATGAGTATCTATTCTACGGATTCATTAATAATATAGATCATGAAAAATACTGATACATGATGATGTCTGGAAATCTACCCTTTAACTAAACTATATATATTTTTTACTCTATTTATAGATGTCGAAAATAGACAAGTAAAGATAAAGAGGATATTTATAGAAATATGTAAAGGATGTATATAGATATGTAAAAGAAAAGAATTTTCTTTTGTTTCCTCTTCTTTTTTATTTGTTCATACTCTGTCTCCTGGCGTTCAATTCCTATTTTATACATATTTGAAAGTTTCAATTAGTTCCTTATAAGACCCAAAAGTCTAGTCTAGGGGAGTTGAAAGGCGGGAATGGCCAAGATTCATCTCAGATACAGTACAAATAGAATCCGATTCTCTTTTCATATTATATTTCTTCATTTCACCCTATGTGACTTTTTAAAGCACATCTATAAGTCATATGCGTGATACATAGTTCATAATGCAGAACTCATTTAGTTCATCCTATTAGCTTGTGGCTCATCCAAAATAAGTATCTTACAAATTGGATAATCTCACCAAATCTCTAATTGTATTTTTTTTAATCAATAATAATAAGATGAATGAGACTTCAATTACTATGCTATATCTATAAGAGAACGTAAAAATGTATTTGAATATCTTGAGTTGTCGAAGTGAAGATTAGTTTCGTATTATTTAATGAGCATCTTGTATTTCATAAAAATTGGGGGCAATATAATCCTTACGTAAGGGCCATCCTACCCAACTTTCAGGCATTAAGATACGCTTTAGACGTGGATGATTATCATAAGAAATTCCCAACATATCATAAGATTCCCTTTCTGGAAAATCCGCACTTTTCCAAACCCAGAAAACAGACGGAATTTTAGGATTTATCCTTGCGGCAAATACTTTTATGCATACCTCTTCCGGTTGATCTATACCATACTCGATTCTCGTAAGATGATACACACTAGCTAACAGTCCGCCTGGTGCTACATCATAAGCACATTGGGAACGTAGATAATTGTAACCATATACATATAAAATGACTGCAATGGAATGCCATTCCTCGGGCTTTATTTGTAAAGTCTCTATTCCTTGGTAATCGAAACCCAAAGATCTATGAACCAGTCCATGTTTGACTAGCCAAGAAGACAAATTACCCTGCATCTTCTCCCCCCCCCATTTTTTTATTTTTATTTGTATAAGTATTTCCCATTTACAATGAAAAATTGATGAAGATTCACTCGTTCTTTGCTTTGTTATTCTGTACAAAAAAAGTATACGGCCTAATTTACTAATTCGTAGGAAGAGACTGCACTTTTGTATTTGAAAAAAGTTTCAGGAGGGATGATCTCTGAAGTAGATGATGGTTGATAGAGTAATCCTTGATCGTAATTTCCAGTATTAGTACTTGGGCCAACATGAAATTTGTGATTGGTAGTAAAACACCGATTTTCCTCTTGAGACTTAATTCGATCTTCATAGATTTCTCGAGATATTTTCTTACGAAGTTTTGTTATAGCATCTATAACAGCCTCGGGTTTAGGCGGACAACCCGGCAAATACACATCGACAGGAATTAACTTATCGACTCCCCGAACAGTACTATAAGAATCGGTACTGAACATCCCTCCTGTAATTGTACATGCTCCCATAGCAATAACATATTTTGGTTCAGGCATTTGCTCATATAATCTTACTAAAGAAGGAGCCATTTTCATTGTTACCGTACCCGCTGTTAAAATTAAGTCTGCCTGTCTAGGACTAGATCTTGGTACCAGTCCATAACGATCAAAGTCGAATCGTGAACCTATTAATGAAGCGAATTCAATGAAGCAACAACTGGTACCATAGAGAAGCGGCCATAAACTGGAGAGTCTTGACCAATTTGAAAGATCATTTGATGTAGTTGAAATAACTGAAGTTTGGGTTGTTCGATCAAGTAAGGGAAACTCGATGGAATTCATAACTGTCTCAATGTTTTTTTTAATTGTCTGAATATTCAAAAACTAAGACCATTCCAATGCTCCTTTTCGCCATGCATAAACTAAACCGACAATTAGGATAAGCACGAAAATTAAAGCTTCTATAAAGACGGATACCCCTAATACATCAAAACTCATTGCCCACGGATAAAGAAAAACTGTTTCAACATCAAAAACAACAAAAACTAGAGCAAACATATAATAACGGATTCTAAATTGTACCCAAGCATCGCCCATTGGTTCTATTCCCGATTCATAACTCGAAAGTTTCTCTGGCTCTTTGCTAAGAGGGGCTAAAACTCCAGAAATTAGAAATGCCAAAATAGGAATAAGACTTGATATTATTAGAAATACCCAGAAAATATCATATTCGTAAAGCAGAAACATAAACGTACTCCTATCAA
>NW_026124038.1:32500-45513 GCF_025177605.1 Cucumis melo
ATTTTCAGTTTATAGGGGGTAGTATGGGATCCGTAGTAGGAGAGAGAAAATCACCCGTTTGATCGAGTATGCTACCAATCAATTTTTACCTCTTATTTTAGTGTGTGCTTCGGGAGGAGCACGCATGCAAGAAGGAAGTTTGAGCTTGATGCAAATGGCAAAAATATCTTCCGCTTTATATGATTATCAATCAAATAAAAAATTATTCTATGTAGCAATCCTTACATCTCCTACTACTGGTGGGGTGACAGCTAGTTTTGGTATGTTGGGGGATATCATTATTGCCGAACCGAATGCCTACATCGCATTTGCGGGTAAAAGAGTAATTGAACAAACATTGAATAAGGCAGTCCCTGAGGGTTCACAGGAGGCTGAATCTTTATTCGATAAGGGCTTATTCGATCTAATCGTACCACGTAATCCTTTAAAAGGTGTTGTGAGTGAGTTATTTCAGCTCCACGCTTTCGTTCCCTCGAATCAAAATTCAATCAAGTAAAGCCTTACTTAACTTAAAAAATGAATTCTTTTTTTTTTTATTTCTTCCGCAAAATTTGGCACGGGGAAGAAAATGAATTTCATGCTCCCTTCTTAACATTACATGTGTATATATACTTCAACTATAGCAAATAGCGGCATAGAGTCTTGCATCTTTCTACATCTCTAGCGGATCTCTAGTTTTACTAAGAATCCTTGTTGTTGGATCGGATTATAACTACCTTTTTGGGAATTTGTACGAAAATCTTTATGAAATTTTATTAAAAAAAAATGCTAAGACAAGATAATAACTAAAATAATGCAAACGTCTATTATGATACATATATCTCATGTCGAAAGATGAGTAAGTCCATTTATTTAATTCGACATTCCTCATTCCTTTTCTATATATACTCACGTAGATATTACTTAGTATAATTATATATTGAATTAGTATAATTATAAGATACCTTTTATAACAATCAATAAATAACAGGTAAAACTATTAATATAACAATGAAAATATTAAGTCGAGGTATCCATTCTATGACAACTCTCACCACCTTACCCTCTATTTTTGTGCCTTTAGTGGGCCTAGTATTTCCGGCAATTGCAATGGCTTCTTTATTTCTTCATGTTCAAAAAAACAAGATTTTTTAAATATGCTGTCTATTTTTTTTTTTCAAAACTTAGACTTTGACGATAACACAGCTATCTATTTAGTAGACTAGAATCTAACATGTGGCTTACTCCAAACATAAGCGATTATACATACGTAAACATGATATCTGAGGAAATCAATTAGAAGTATTTCAAAATAGAAAATAGATAAGTTTCAAAATAGAAAATAGATAAGAGATCGGGCGACAAATGTTTGAGATATAAAATCAATATACCTATATGGATGTAGGTATCTATAGGGAATCATATAAAGGTGATGTTATTATTTTAGATCTAAGTAATTCGATGAATTACTTAGATCTAAAGTAAAGGTTCACATCAAAATAGTGCTAGTTGATTAGAGTTACTTCGGAAACAAAAAAAGTAAAATAGATTTTTTTTGATTCTCTTAATTCCAATAAAATGCAACGAGATCTAGTATGAATTGGCGATCAGAACGTATATGGATAGAATTTATAAGAGGATCTCGAAAAATCAGCAATTTCTGCTGGGCCTTTATCCTTTTTTTAGGTTCATTAGGGTTTTTATTGGTTGGAACTTCCAGTTATCTTGGTAGGGATTTGATAGCTTTATTTCCGTCTCAGCAAATAATTTTTTTTCCACAGGGGATCGTAATGTCTTTCTATGGGATTGCCGGTCTCTTTATTAGCTCCTATTTGTGGTGCACAATTTTGTGGAATGTAGGTAGCGGTTATGATCGATTCGATAGAAAAGAAGAAATAGTGTCTATTTTTCGTTGGGGGTTTCCTGGAAAAAATCGTCGAATCTTCCTACGATTCCTTATGAAAGACATTCAGTCCATCAGAATAGAAGTTAAAGAGGGTATTTATGCACGTCGTGTCCTTTATATGGAAATAAGAGGCCAAGGGGCCATTCCCTTGACGCGTACCGATCAGAATCTGACCCCACGAGAAATTGAGCAAAAGGCTGCCGAATTGGCCTATTTCTTGCGTGTACCAATTGAAGTTTTTTGAAAAATGAAGTTCAGAATGAATTTTGTTCGTAGCAAGAGGGATAAAACTGAAATGAAAGAATAGTCTTTTTTATAGACCATAGTAATAGTATAATAACTTAACTGGAATTTCTTCAGAATGCTCATTTGACCCAAAGCAGACGTATACGGAACAGCCAGAAAACTTTCTTTGTCCGAAATTTTGATCCGTATGTAAATCAACTGCACAGTAACAAAAAAAAGTGGATTCTTTGTTATTTTCTTTCTGTATTATTTCGAAATTCAAGGATTAACTAATAAATCACAAATCAAAAACTAAAAAACAGGGAATGGATTCATAATAGTATGCATATGACTTGTAATAGAACTTATGTTTGATATAAATATTAGTAGTGTAGAGAGTTAACGAATGAAGTGAGTTCATTAAAAAATAAAAGACGAAAAAATGGAAAAAAAGAAAGCATTCATTCCCCTTCTATATCTTGCATCTATAGTATTTTTGCCCTGGTGGATCTCTCTTTCATTTAATAAAAGCCTAGAATCTTGGGTTACTAATTGGTGGAATACTGGTCAATCCGAAATTTTTTTGAATGATATTCAAGAAAAGAGTATTATAAAAAAAGTTCTAGAATTAGAGGAACTCTTTCTCTTGGACGAAATGCTAAAGGAATACCCAGAAACACATCTACAAAAGCTTCGTATCGGAATCTACAAAGAAACGATCCAATTGATCAAGATGCACAATGAGGATCGTATCCATATGATTTTGCACTTCTCGACAAATATAATCTGTTTCGTTATTCTAAGTGGTTATTCTATTCTTGGTAATGAAGAACTTGTTATTCTTAACTCTTGGGTTCAAGAGTTCCTATATAACTTAAGCGACACAATAAAAGCTTTTTCTATTCTTTTATTAACTGATTTATGTATAGGATTTCATTCACCCCATGGTTGGGAACTAATGATTGGTTCTGTCTACAAAGATTTTGGATTTTCTCATAACGATCAAATTATATCCGGTCTTGTTTCCACTTTTCCAGTCATTCTTGACACAATTTTAAAATATTGGATCTTCCGTTATTTAAATCGTGTATCTCCCTCACTTGTAGTGATTTATCATTCAATGAATGACTGAAAAATATAATGTTTGTTACTTTGTACATAAGTAAAACATTCAAAATTGTACTTATTCCTTCTACCCATCGCGAAGGATGCCTCCTATATTCGAGTAACTTTATTTCAGTAAATAGCAGAATCATGGATAGGGAACTATACTAGGGACCTACCTAATTTTATTGTAGAAATTTTTGGGCTCAATGATTGGACCATGCAAACTAGAAATACCTTTTCTTCGATAAAGGAAGAGATTACTCGATCTATTTCCGTATCACTCATGATATATATAATAACTTGGGCACCCGTTTCAAATGCATATCCCATTTTTGCACAACAGGGTTATGAAAATCCACGAGAAGCAACCGGCCGTATTGTCTGCGCCAACTGCCATTTAGCTAATAAGCCCGTGGATATCGAGGTTCCACAAGCGGTACTTCCTGATACTGTATTTGAAGCAGTTGTTCGAATTCCTTATGATATGCAACTGAAACAAGTTCTTGCGAATGGTAAAAAGGGTGGTTTGAATGTGGGGGCTGTTCTTATTTTACCCGAGGGGTTTGAATTAGCCCCCCCCGATCGTATTTCTCCCGAGATTAAAGAAAAGATGGGCAATCTTTCTTTTCAGAGCTATCGTCCCACTAAAAAAAATATTCTTGTGATAGGTCCTGTTCCTGGTCAGAAATATAGTGAAATCACCTTTCCTATTCTTTCCCCGGACCCTGCGACTAAGAAAGATGTTCACTTCTTAAAATATCCCATATACGTAGGCGGGAACAGGGGAAGGGGTCAGATTTATCCCGACGGGAGTAAGAGTAATAATAATGTTTATAATGCTACAGCAGCAGGGATAGTAAGCAAAATAATACGAAAAGAAAAAGGAGGATATGAAATAACCATAGTGGATGCAGCGAATGGGCGTCAAGTGGTTGATATTATCCCTCCAGGACCAGAACTTCTTGTTTCAGAGGGCGAATCCATCAAACTTGATCAACCATTAACGAGTAATCCTAATGTGGGAGGATTTGGTCAGGGAGATGCGGAAATCGTCCTTCAAGATCCATTACGTGTCCAAGGCCTTTTGTTCTTTTTTGCATCTGTTATTTTGGCACAAATCTTTTTAGTTCTTAAAAAGAAACAGTTTGAGAAGGTTCAATTGTCCGAAATGAATTTCTAAATCTGGGGATTTATCAAATAAAGTTCGTAAAAAAAACCAAATTCTTGTTGGCAATTCTATAATTTAATTATGTATGATCAAAAAATTATGAAAAACTTTTTCCCTTGTTTTTTTTTTTATTCTTTTTCGACCCTATTTCGGTAATTACTTGTACCGCATTACTAGTCATAGTATGGATATTATATTGTCAGGAAGACTATTTTACCTCTTCTTTATTTCTTTGTTTTTTACAATACAAATAGGAGCGGTATTATTATGATTATTATGTCACTGGTGCCAGATTGAAATGTCATTGAATGTGTCTATTTTTATTCTAATAGAATAAAAATAGAGTAGATATTAAAAATAAGATAAGTAAATGGAGAATAGAAAAAAAATGAAGGGAACAAAGGATTCTAGAAGGAATTATGCATCTTTCTAGTATTCGATACCAGAAAAATTCCTTTTCTTGTTCTGGTGTCGAAATAATAAACTAATGAATTATTCTTGATCCCGTTCGTCAAAGATCTCTATTCTTAGTTTCAATTTTTCCCGGTTTATCAGAACCTTTTTTTCGATTTATTACATAAGTAGTGAACAAATTCAATGAATTTTTCAATTCTATTTTATATTAAAATAACTATAGAAAATTCTATTAGTATATTTTAATCTATTTAAAGGGTTTGTGATATCTGATCGATAGAAATATAATATTGTTATATTGGGATTGTATCATCCAGAAAGAGGGAATCGAGTGATTCTCTCTTTCTTTTTTTCGCTTTGAAATGAAAGTATCGACCGATACGATCGCGAAAGAGATGGTCTGAATCAATTTTTTTTTTGAAGCAATTCAGAATCAGAAAGAAATGAAGTTTTTTGAAAAAATAGGAAAGATCCATTTTTTCATTTATATGAATAAATTAGTCTAATTCTAATTAGTAAGAGCTCAACGGGACCTACCCCCTCTTTTTTTCTGATTTGAGGGGGATCCTGTTGAGTTCTTACGCTTTCATGTCTCCAACTCAGTTCATCCGATTATTACAGAGATGAACCTAAGCCGGAATATGAACCATAAAAGAAAATACCAACTAAACCGATCACAGGAATACCAGTTACAGTACCGATTATCCAAAGAGGAATCCTTCCAGTAGTCTCGGCCATTTGTCCCACTTCCCTCCCCATTTCATCAAGTGGTCGTGCTAGAGACAGAAACAGTCATAGATAATTATGAGATGATATCCTTCCGAATGGGATAAGATAATTCGTACTATTATTTAGTATTTTCTTTTATTTAATTGAAGAAATAATTGGAAAATAAAACAGCAAGTACAAAAATGAGTAATAACCCCCAGTAAAGACTGGTACGATTCAATTCAACATTTTGTTCGTTCGGATTTGATTGTGTCATAGCTCTATAATTCGGATTAGGTTTATCGTTGGATGAATTGCATTGCTGATATTGACCCTAAAAAAGAAACGGTAGGTACAGCTAGTCCGTGAACAGTTAACCATCGCACTGTAAAAATAGGATAAGTTTTATCGATAGTCATTTGGTCCTCCTAAAAAGATCTACTAAATTCATCGAGTTGTTCCAAAGAATCAAAACGGCCAGTTATTAATGGAATTCCTTGTCGGCTCTCTGTAAAATACTCATTTGGACGAGGGCTTCCAAAAACATCGTAAGCTAAACCCGTGCTGACGAATAACCAACCTGCAATGAATAGAGAAGGTATAGTAATGCTATGAATGACCCAGTATCGAATACTGGTGATAATATCAGCAAAAGAACGTTCTCCTGTGCTTCCAGACATGCCGAGCTCCACATATTCTTGTACAGTCAAAAGGGGGATCGATTCCGTAAAAGATGAGATCAGTAAATGGAAATTAACTGAAATTTTATCTTTGTAAGATCGTCAATATTGTACCGAGGGTGTTTTTAGAGTATACCGAATCAGTATAGCTATCCTTCTTCTGACGCAGCAACGCAATTTCACAATAAGTATCAAAATGAAGCACTAAAACTAAATAATATAATTTGTTTCTTCTTTTCTTGCTGCTTGTCGATGTAGAATCATATACCATTCATTCAATAGAAAATTCTGAAAATGCCTGTCTGTAGTATTAAGGATTCTATCGGTTATTGGCTTCGGGCTAGAAAGCGAAGATTGGGTAAAATGTGAATCCGACTGGTTGGTTTATAATAATTTAGGAAGCAGATTCTAATAGTCCCAAAATTCAATGAAATTAGACGTGAAATCTCGAAATATTTCTTTTGTGTTTGTAGTTATATTTTTGTTTGAATCTTTTTTTATTTTAAGGAATTGGTTAGTCGTCCAGTAACAAGTAACAGTAGTACATAGGATTCGATGAACGAAACAGAACAACGAATAGAAGAATAATAAATATTCGTAATGCACGCATTATTGTTTTATATTAGACTCAAACGATCGTTCTTCAACTAATTAGAAGAATGTTTTTAATATGGAAAGAATAAGAATAAATGGAGAACCTAGTTTCGAGTGATCTGATCGTGCGATACTTTTTTTCTTTTTAAAAAAGATTTTATGGAAATGAACCCACTACATAAAATCTAATTAGTGGGAATACAATTTCATAAATAAAGGGCATTATAAGGTCATTCATTCTTCAGCGATTCAAAGAGCATTTCATTTTTGGAATCAAGTTACACAACATAGTTTATTTATTATTTTTCTTTTTTTTTTTTTTTTTTTCTTTCTAATTATTTAGAATCCATTTAATAGATTTATATATTTACTAGATTTATATATTAAATTATTGTTTATAAATTCTTTATAATAAGAATATTTGTTTTGAAAACTCAAGAGTTGTTCAATGAATCCCTTGATTCCGAATTGCGGGATAGAGAGACAGATGATGAATTGATTTCTTACCTATGTCACAAGATTTTTGTTAGTATCATCTATAATCATAATAATAGATGAATCAAAAACTTTCAATTGAATATATTTTTTCAATTAGTATTTTTACTTATCCATCCGCGTATCTTTCAAAAATAGAAACTTAGGGAAGTGCTTTATAAACATATGGATAAAAATAACGTATTTCATTTAGCCTCGTCATGCCTACTATCACTAGTTATTTCGGTTTTCTACTAGCAGTTTTAACTATAACCTCAGCTCTATTTATCGGTCTGAACAAGATACGACTTATTTGATTAAAATTCATTGAATGCACAATTCAAAAAAAAGAAAGATTTCGGTGTTATTCAATATATTCTATATATTGTAGAGTTCTTTACCTTGTCAATTCAATTTCGAATTCTTGGTCATTGAGATTCATGGGCAATACCGATTAATATTTTAAGGATAGATATTACCTCTCCTTTTCCTCGTTCAACTAAATTGAAATGATTGAAGTTTTTCTATTTGGAATCGTATTAGGTCTAATTCCTATTACTTTGGCTGGATTATTTGTGACCGCATATTTACAATACAGACGGGGGGATCAGTTGGACCTTTGATTAATTAACAGTTCTTTTTTTTGATTGACCCCCTACTTGCTTTATAGGAGGTAAAATTTTGATTTCTGTTGAATTATTTCAGTATCATTTTGATTTAACAACAACAAGAATCGAATCACGCTCTATAGGATTTGAACCTACGACATCGGGTTTTGGAGACCCGCGTTCTACCGAACTGAACTAAGAGCGTTTTATTATCAAACTAAAAGCAACCCGAATATATCTTCGATACATATATTATCATAGAGAATATCATAAAATTAAATAAAAAAAGATTGATTCGATATATGTATGTTCAATTTTTATGGATCTCAATTGATTCCTCGTTACTGTTCAGAAGATAAGTAATAGGTAGGGATGACAGGATTTGAACCCGTGACATTTTGTACCCAAAACAAACGCGCTACCAAGCTGCGCTACATCCCTTTCAATTGGTCTACAGTGTTATTGTAGAGAATCCCTGTCTTGTTTTCCACATTTTTTATTTATTTCCTCCATTGGTATACACAAATTATCTTGCCATTTCTTCTTTTTTGTCTCATATCATATATAAAATATAATAAAAATAATAAAAAGACTTATATACGTATGAAATAATAAATATTAAATCCGCCGTAAAGAAAAATGAATATTTGGGGTGGGGCGGAAAGCTACATATTTTTTTTAATAAAAAAGGGAATATCTACCGAATTGAACTGTTGTACATTTCAATTTGAATTAGGAATTCCGCGGACAATACAAGCGGTTATTAACTATATATACATTTGATGGTATGTAATACCAGTATGTATTACAAATTACTATAAAGTAGGAGGGTTTTCAATGCGAGATCTAAAAACATATCTCTCCGTGGCACCGGTAGTAAGTACTATATGGTTCGGGGCTTTAGCGGGTCTATTAATCGAGATCAATCGTTTATTCCCGGATGCGTTGGTATTCCCGTTTTTTTCATTCTAGTTATTGACTTGGGAAGGGGTGAAGAAGATTAGAAAAACAATCAAATATCTTTGACTAATCCCCTTCCCCCTTCTTTTTTTTAGAGTTTTTAGACTTAGAATAAGTTAGAAAGAATCAAAATGGATTCAACCTCAGTCAAACTCGGACGCGGCGCCAGGTTCAAATTTAATTAATAAAAGAGTGAGAACGAAAATGAAAATGTGATGGCTAGGGCAACAATATCATACAAAATACTTAAATGAAAAACTGTACTGCGATTCTAAATTTAGAAATTATTGTATTACTATATTTTAATATTTGATTGTAACGAAATCTTTCATAATTTTATTTCGAGTTACCAATTTTTCTTTTTTTCTTCATTTTGGATCGGAAAATGGAAGAGTTGCGTGAATCAAAAATCCAAGGGAGGTTCATGGCCAAGGGTAAAGATGCCCGAGTAACTGTTATTTTGGAATGTACTCGTTGTGTTCGAAACGGTGTTAATAAGGAATCAATAGGGATTTCCAGATATATTACTCAAAAGAATCGACACAATACGCCTAGTCGATTGGAATTGAGAAAATTCTGTCCCCGGTGTTACAAACATACGATTCATGGGGAGATAAAGAAATAGATCGAACCGATCGGCTGTGTGTCACCCTTTTCCAATCCAAGGAAGATGAAAAATTACATATATTAGACATATTTTAGATTTAAATATAAACAAACCAAATCCTATTTCGATCGGATCTAAAATGATTTAGAATTAAGAAATAGGATTTTCGGGATAAGGAATAAAAAAACCATGGATAAATCCAAGCGACTCTTTCTTAAATCCAAACGATCTTTTCGTAGGCGTTTGCCCCCGATTCCATCGGGGGATCGAATTGATTATAGAAACATGAGTTTAATTAGTCGATTTATTAGTGAACAAGGAAAAATATTATCTAGACGGGTAAATAGATTGACCTTAAAACAGCAACGCTTAATTACTATTGCTATAAAACAAGCTCGTATTTTATCTTTGTTACCTTTTCTTAATAATGAGAAACAATTTGAAAGAAGCGAGTCGACCGCTAGAACTATTGGTCTTAGAACCAGGAATAAATAGACTTAGCTTACTCTTTAATTGAATTAAAATTCTAATCCAAACTCAACCGCAGATTGATTCTTTGTTCGAAAAATCCGAAAATCTAGATTCGATTGTCGTGTCGTAAGAAAAAGAAAGAATAGTGGAAGAAGAATAAATCGTTTTTTTTTTATTGAACATATTTGCTCATTTTGACCACTTTATCATATTTTATCATACTAATTTCTACTCTACCTTCTCGGAGTTCATTCTCCAGAGAACTCCATTTTAAGCATTCCGCTGGATTCTTTGCAATCTTCGTATTTTATGATCTCATTGGAAATCATATAAAGACAATTTCTATTTAATATCGCGATTTGGGCAAGTATTTTACGATTAAGAAGCAACTGCCTCTTGTACAGATTGTGTATGAATCTACTATAACTGTAGTCTACCTTATTAGATCGAATTACTGCATTTATTCGAGCGATCCACAACTGTCGAAAATTTCTTTTTTGCCTACCTCTATCCCGATAAGCTGAAGCCAAAGCTCTTATTTTCTGTTGAGTAATAGTTCGAGTAAGTCTTGAATGAGCCCCTCGAAAGCTTGATGCAAATAAACGAATTTTTGTTCTACGTCTCCGAGCTATATATCCTCGTTTAATTCTAGTCATTGAATAAATGAAACTTTGATGAATAACTAATGGATTTCCTTTCTTTCAGTTATTCCTTTCTCCTTTCCTAGTCTATTAATAACAAAACGTATTTTTCCAATGTATAAAATAAAAATTCCAATGGCTTTTGCTACTATAACCTTCCCGACCACTATTTCTTTTTTTGTTCTAATCACCCCAAAATACGAAATAGTATTTTTACTAGGTATAAAAAACAAAAATAGAGTAAATAAATAAAAATAGAAATGGATAAAGAAATAGTGGGTTCCTTCGTTTCTATGGTTACTTCTTAAACGGTGAGGTCCTCTCTATACACCGGAGCTCCTTCTTTTATTTCATCAATGTTATTGTTAACTTGTACAGTTCACCCTCTTTGGCTCTACCCATGAATTATCTAGTAATCGGTCTTTCACAACGAGATCTACCTATACAGTAACGGTATTTAATTATGAAGATTGGTTGGGTAGCTGACCCTCTTAGTCCGTTCTTGGAAGAATAAGGCTATAATCCTTCTGTTAAATAGGATTTCCTCTGCTTAATGGATAAGCATTTGTTACCAATGGGGAATTCTTTCTCATCTAAAATTGAAAATAGAGATGATTGGATTTGCACCAATAGAAACCATAAATTTGATACACAATAAAAGGATACGATAAATCTTTGTTTATTTATTTTCGGTAGTGAACGGATTTCTTCCATTCATTCTATCCTATTCACTGTACTTATAACTGATACGGGAAAAATTTTGTACTTTCTTTTGTCCCGGTCCATGGTCTAAACGAGTCGCACATACACCCTAGTACATGTTCCTCGACGCTGAGGGCATCCCCGAAGGGCGGGCGATTTGGTGACATTTCTGATTGGCTGTCTTGTGTTTCTAATAAGTTGTTTAATAGTTGGCATGTTGAATTGTATACATAATGAGTTGGTTTAGATCAATCCTAACCGGATGATTATGAATTACTTCTATATTCGATATTAATAATTAATATGATTAATAGTAATATATTAACCCCGGTAAAAAGAGAAAATCGAAAATTTCGGATTTTTGCGTGAAATACCTGCTATTTGTTATTCAACCGCTACAAGATCAACAATTCCATGAGCTTGGGCTTCTGTTGCTGACATAAAAACATCCCTTTCCATGTCTTCGGATATAACCCATAAGGGTTTGCCTGTTCTTTGTACATAAACCCTTGTGAGGATTTCGCGCAGCCTCAGTAGTTCTTTCGCTTCCAGGATAAATTCTACCGTTTGTGCCTCATAAAAAGAACTAGCAGGTTGATGGATCATTACCCTGATGATTTAATAAATGGTTTTCTCTATCTTACATCATTATCATGATGAGTCAAAGATAATAAAAAAAAGATAGGATTAACAACCGTACAGGCATCCTTTGTGCAGTGCATACGGCTCCACAATGGAATTCATTTTTACCTTCCAGCGAAGGAATAGAAAATATAGGATCTAGCAGACCCAGAGCAGTAAATGATCCAATAACCACCCTTCCTTTTTTTTAGTAATTTCAAAATACTATGATGGTTCCGTTGCTTTATGATTTCGTTTGTTATTCAGCAATCCCAAAGTTTCTTTTTTTTATTTTTTTTCTTAAAAAATAAATATTTCGTAGTCTTTCATAACAGAAATATTGTTAAGAGTCTTCCGTCGTGAAAACAAAAAAGTTTGTGACGCTGAAAGAGGCCTCCGCGATAAATCAGCCTACAATCGGAAATGCCTTTTATCTCATACTACTCTTTCGATACATAACCTAATGGTTTAGAAAAAAAAAATTCTCATATCGAATTCAAAGTGCCATGCTATTATTACTTAATATTTTATATGGCGAAGGCATAGTTTTCTTTTTGTCTAAAAAAAACTCATTGGCGCCGAGCGTGCGGGAATGCTAGACGTTTGGTAATTTCTCCTCCGACTAGAATAAAAGATCCCATTGAAGCGGCTAATCCCATGCATATTGTCTGTACATCTGGTTGCACAAATTGCATAGTATCATAAATACCTAATCCGCTTATTACCCCTCCACCGGGAGAGTTTATAAATAAATACAGATCTTTGGTATCATCCTCCATACTGAGATATACCATAAGACTAATAAGTTGATTCGAAATATCACTATCAACCTCTTGGCCTAAAAAAAGTAATCTTTCTCGATAAAGTCGGTTGATTAGGATAAAATTGTATCCCTTAAGAACCGTACGGGCACCTTTTGATGCATACGGTTCAAAAAAAATAGCGAAAAAAGAATCAATGTTTAGATTTTAGCCTTCTTTAGAGGACTCTTTCTAACTTCTAATGAAGGGGCTTTTTCTTACCTTCCATTTTTTTTTCAAAATGGATGAGTTTTGTCCTTTGGCCCGCGGTCGTTTATCTATACTATAAATTTCAATAAATAAAAAAACAATTCATTAAATTTTCAATTTATCGAACTAACTTTTTCA
>NW_026124039.1:35000-37731 GCF_025177605.1 Cucumis melo
ACGGTCGGACGTGGCACTCCGATAAAACCCGTCCACCGAGCACAAAGCAATCGCAAGACATCTCATATCTTCACGAACAAGCCCGCTTGGAGTGCACGCCCACACCGAGGTGCAAGCATTGTCCGCGCAAGCCCATCCGAGCGTCAACTCGACACCCGCTCTCACTCCCTGCCCGACGGACAAGCCCATCGTTATGGCCAAACCCCTCCGCCAAGCACGAAACAATCGCCAAGACAAGCACACTTGGAGTGCACGCCCACACCGAGGTGCAAGCATTGTCCAAGCACGCCCATCCCGCTCTCACTCCTTGCCCGACGGTCGGATGTGGCACTCCGGCCGAACCCTTCGTCCACCAAGCACAAAGCAATCGCAAGTTATCTCGTCTCCTCACGAACAAGCCCGCTTGGAGTGCACGCCCACACCGAG
The DNA here is from genome assembly GCF_025177605.1 of Cucumis melo. NCBI lineage: Eukaryota > Viridiplantae > Streptophyta > Magnoliopsida > Cucurbitales > Cucurbitaceae > Cucumis > Cucumis melo. The sequence goes on from NW_026124039.1 coordinate 35,427, forward strand.
GTGCAAGCATTGTCCGCGCAAGCCCATCCGAGCATCAACTCGACACCCACTCTCACTCGCCGCCGGCGGCCGGAGGTGGCACTCCGCCGGCGCCGACCCCCCAAGCATATGTGCCCATGATGGGCGCAATGTGCTTGAAGGGTCGGCGCCGCGGCATAGGGGTACCCCCGCGCCCCGCCCATGCAGGCAGGTCGCCCCCCTATATAGTACATTCTGGCTTTTTTGGGTCTGGCAGGCTTGCATATGAAAAAGCCGAAATGTCACACCATGCCATAAATCTTGATTGTGTTATTATTATGACCGGGACTTGATTGTATTATGTTTTAGACATTCAAATGAGTGTGGAAAACAAGTTTCATAATTTTTGAACCAACCAATAATATTTTATGAATTTTTATTGTTAAAAAATTAAAAATAATTTAAAAATAGTAAAACGTTTCCAAAAATACTAATTTTTGGAGGACATCCTTTGTTTACATTTTTTAGATCCCAGAAAAAATTTCATAACAATCCAAGCACTAGAACATAGGTTTGACATCACATTTGTGTGTTGAGTGGGCATTGCGGCACCCTGCGCGCGCGGCACCCTGCGCGCACGCCCCACGCAGACGCATGGCCATGCGGCGCGCGCGCCCATGGCCGTGCCGCATTCGTGCGCATGGGGGCGCGCATGCTGCATGCTCGGTGGGCATGTGGGCATGCACGGTGGGGGCACGGGTTTGTTCCAACAACCTCCATAGAGTTTTTTCCATGAATTCTAGACGTGGGTGGTCACGCCCAACGCAGACGCATGCTGCGCGCGGCTTGCGCGCACGTCCCACGTAGACGCCTGGGCATGCGGCGCGCGGACACACACCCGCAGACGCATGCCGCGCTTAGCACTCTGCGCGCACGCCCCACACACGCCCGAAGGGCATGGCGCATGGTGGGCACCCTAGGCGTTCGTGTGCAAGCCTCGGCCATGGGCATGCGGCGCGCGCCCCACACACGCCCCACTGCAGTCGCCTGGGCTTGCGGCGCACGCCCCACACACGCCCGTAGACGCATGGCGCGCGCGGCCCCCTGCGCGCACGCCCCCCGCAGACGCACGGGCATGCAGCGCGCGACTCACACAAACCCACTAACGCACGGCGCGCGCGCCCATGGCCGTGCTTTGTACTCGAAGGCCTCGGCCTTGGTCCTTGACTTGCACACGAGCACACTATCTTATTCTTGGGCATTCAAAGATGATTTGCTTCAACTTTTTTTCTAGTCCAAAGCCAACCCCTCACTAACACTTATGTTTTTCGTCCTTTTACATAAGATATGACCTCCATGGCAATTGGAAGAAATAAATGAGTTGTGTGTGGGTAGGGTCGAGATGAATCTCGGTGGATCTTGGCAACAAGGCTCATCTGCCACTTACAAGCCAAGCACGCACGCCCCTTAGACGGATCCCCACGCTCGCACAAGCATCGCTGTGCGCGGCACCCTACGCGCACGCCCCACTGCAGTCGCATGGGCTTGCGGCGCGCGCCCCACGCCCGCAGACGCATGGCGCGCGCGGCACCCTGCGCGCACGCCCCCCGCAGACGCACGGGCATGCAGCGGGCGACCCACAGACGCCCACTGACGCACGGCGCGCGCGCCCATGGCCGTGCTTTGTACTCCAAGGCCTCGGCCTTGGGCCTTGACTTGCACACGAGCTTCCTATCTTATACTTGGGCATTCAAAGATGATTTGCGTCAACTTGTTTTCTAGTCAAAGGCCAAACCCTCACTAACACTTATGTTTTTCGTCCTTTTACATAAGATATAACCTCCATGGCAATTGGAAGAAATAAATGAGTTGTGTGTGGGTAGTGTCGAGCTGAATCTCGGTGGATCATGGCAACAAGGATCATCTGCCACTCACAAGCCAAGCACGCACGCCCCTTAGATGGATCCCCACGCTGCCGCGCACGTCCCACTGCAGTCGCATGGGCTTGCGGCGCGCGCCCCACACACGCCCGCAGACGCATGGCGCGCGCGGCACCCTGCGCGCACGCCCCCCGCAGACGCACGGGCATGCAGCGGGCGACCCACAGACGCCCACTGACGCACGGCGCGCGCGCCCATGGCCGTGCTTTGTACTCCAAGGCCTCGGCCATGGGCCTTGACTTGCACACGAGCACCCTATCTTATACTTGGGCATTCAAAGATGAATTGCTTCAACTTGTTTTCTAGTCCAAGGCCAACCCCTCGCTAACACTTATGTTTTTCGTCCTTTTACGTAAGCTATTACCTCCATGGCAATTGGAATAAATATATGAGTTTTGTGTGGGTAG
>NW_026124040.1:0-5000 GCF_025177605.1 Cucumis melo
ATTCGAAGGCGTACTGGGTCTAGTTGATTACGCCCGATTTTTCTAATGAAATAGAGTACTATACGTTTCCGGAAAGCACATACATAAAGGGAATTTGGACGATACAAAATAAAGTTTACATAGTAAACTTTGATCTAATTTTTCGTCTGAAAGCAAAATATATCCGTTCTGGCTCCGATTTTTTGTAACCTCAATTAGTAAATTCAATTACTAATTTGAATTTGAAATAATCTATCTTATTAAAATTTAACACTTAACTTTTGATATATACGTCCCACTACTAATTCAAGGAAAGAGGATATTAATACAAACAAGGATCCCATCTATCTCTCTTAGTGAGGTAATTAAGAATTTTTGAAAGTTTAAGTTTCGTTTTTATTTCTTTTTTTTAAGAAGATTTTATAAGTACAAAAAAAGGAAGGAGTTTAGTTCGAACCTACCTCCTTTTCCTTTTTTGAATTTCGCTGCTATTCTTTGCTTGAGTTTGTTTATAAACAATGTAAGGGTAAAGGTAGTCTGATGAGACTTCATCAGATGATTGCATTGAATAAGAGGGCAGTAGATTATAGAAAAGAAAGAATGCAAAAAATTATAAATAAAAAAAAGTAACGAAATTCTTGATTGCATCAGGAATCCCATTTTGTTTAAATTCGGTATGGATAAAAGATCTTCCTATGTTATACTATTCAATTCTCGACGATGAATCGATTTGATAGCTCCGATATTGTTATTCATGATATTTTAATACGATTCGATATCATCGAGATGCAACGCATCCCCCTTGAATTTACAAGCGAAACATTTATCATCTCTATGGGATTAAATCCCGAGTTATTGCGAATAAAAAATGAAACGATGATATTATGGAAGTAAATATTCTCGCATTTATTGCTACTGCACTGTTCATTCTAGTTCCGACCGCCTTTTTACTTATAATATACGTAAAAACAATCAGTCAAAGTGATTAATTTGAATTAACCTTGACGTTTTAGTTCTTATCAATGATTGAAGATAAGAAAAATGAAAAGCATTAAAATTTCGCGTCTTAAATGAAATTGGCGGACTAGAATTATCAGTATTCTACGAGAGAAGTATTCGATAAGATCCGATAGTATGGTAGAAAGAAATATATGAATCCTTCTACCATACTATCTATTATTGTTATTGAAGTGTATAAATATAAAATTGTACTCTATAAAAATAGAGGTTGAATATCGATCAATTTGAATATAGATGAATATACAATATATATCTTTCTATTTATATATAGATATCATATCAATTACATATATGTAATATTAATCTAATATACATAGTGGCCCAATTCTATTTCTTTGCTTCATAATTCATGTTGATTAGAATGAATCTGAAATCAAATAATCGAAAGGCCACTAATTTTTTTTTAGCATTCGAAAGAAGTAATTGATTGAGCAGTTGACAGATGATCCAGGAGTTCGGTTCCATGGGAACTTTTTATCTTCGGATTTCGAAAAGAATTAGCAAACCCCATTTTTATTTAACGTTTGAAGCATGATATGAAATGAGTTCCCTAAAACAAGAAAAAATCCTATTTTGAAAATAACTAAAATACTAATAATAATAAATAAAAGAAGTGGTAAGCACGTAATATGTGGGTGGCTACCCCGAGGGTACTATCTTATTATGAGGTAGTATATTATTATGCGTAGTATCTCATTGGACAACCACTATGTCTATGTTCTTTCGTGTTGAAAGTATGGATCCACTTAAAAACTTATAATCCGAACTCTTTTTTTTTTTACTTTTCAAAATAAAAGAAAAAAAGTTTTGCAGAACGATCTATAAAATAAACCAAAAACAATACAGTTTTATTTTTCAATTAGTAGTACTTCTAGAGTCCACTTCTTCCCCATACTACGAGGGAAAGAGAAAATGTAAAGACTACCATTAAAGCAGCCCAAGCGAGACTTACCATATCCATGTGAATTATGTCCCCTATCTCTATGAATATAAAAGAATTATTCCATTATTGCTCACTAATAATTATTATTCACTAATAATAGTGGAATCACTAGCGCATAGTCAAAAAGAGATTCGGGCACAACACCATTGATGAAACAATACAAAAAATCGAATTATCCCAAGTTATTATATGATTTCTAGTATAATCGAAAAAATTCAGTACAAATAAATAAAAGAGGCAGAAAAACTCTTGGAAGTATCAAAAGAATGTTAGTAACATGTAGGAATAATAAGACCTAGTCTTTCTTTTGTTGTCCTGCATTTCATTACATTAAGTAAAAAGTCTCAAAATAGAGAATCAAGATAGTATCTATCACATAACCCTACTATTATTCCTTTCTCATTTGATCTAATCTTTACTGTCCCCCCGATTGTTTCATAGAGACAATCGGAAGATGGGATGGCCTATTACATGCGTGGTTAGAGCTTATCGAAAAGAAATAAGTTCTTTTTTTAAGATTAAAATAAAAAAAAAAGCCAATTATTCATTCAATATAATATTGATTGAATGCTCGAGTACTCAGATACTTTCATGAGTCCGTATATCAAGTATCTTCCTCCTTTCCGTAAGGAAAAATGAAATTATATTCCCTAATTCAAGACCCAATGAGTAGACACTACATTAGTAGTCGAAGGGCTATCATCTCAAGATTTAACGATTATTTTTCATTACTCTACTAAATTCTGGAAACGAAACCTATACGCAAGGATTTATAACATTTTAGAGAACCCCAACGATGCTTAGAATCAAGCAAATCTAAAGATGCTTTTCTTCTAAAAAAAATGATAAAGTTATATCAGCAAAACAGAAGAGGGTATTTTGATTCTTTTGTTTGTTGCTGAGGCGACACCCGGATTTGAACTGGGGAAAAAGGGATTTGCAGTCCCCCGCCTTACCGCTCGGCCATGCCGCCAAAACGATACAAAATATTGGATTGGCTCTATCTCTTAGATAGATAGTATCTTACAACACACAATATCTAAAACGAAAAACCGCAAAACTTTGCTTTTTCTATTGAAAAAAAAATGTGGATTTTCATTCACAAAAGCAAAAAATCAGGACAAATGGGAACCGTTAACTTTAACTATTGACTGTGAATTCATAAATGATTCTTGGATTGAAATTGCAAATTCGGTTTCCCTAATGATATAAGAAAACAATCCAAAAATGGATACCTTACCTAAATAAATAAAAATTGATAGATAACTAATCATTACTAATCCATCCGTATTGATTCGTTTCCATAACCATAAAAAAATCCTTATTAATGACAATTTTAATAGCGATTATGAGTATATGTAAACCCCAGAACATAAACGATTACTATTATCTAAATCTAATATCTTATATATATATAAGATGTTTATAGGAAATGTTCGGAATTCTGTTTTTAGAATTTTTTTTTCATTATCATTAAATAGAAAATATAAATTTTTGATAGAGTACGACATGTGATGTTCCCCATAGAACTGTAATAAAGGAGGCGATATATATAACTAACTATATATATATATCTGCACATGTTTATTAATAAATACAAGTCCTTATACATACTTCAATCGCATTCTACGAATTCTACTAAAAAAAATATAGGTATAGGTAAAATATCTCTCTTCTATGCGAATTTTTTTTAACAGTGAAATCTACGAAAAAGTTCCATGTTGTTAAATAAAAAAAATTCTATATTGTTTCTTCAGATCAAATCCCGAATCTATTTATAGTACCCAATCCGATTGGAATATCATAATAATGGTAGAAATTGACTCACTTTTGTTTTGATATAGATATTTTATACAAAACTCCATAATTCTAAATAGAATTTACCAATTCATTTGTAGTTGTTGCAAATTCCAATTTAATTTGAGTATCAAAGTCTCTTTATTCCTACGTTCATATGTATTTCATGCATTACATCTATTACACCTATGAAGTTAGGTAAAATTTCATGTGATTCAGTAAACATAATATAAATTCCATCATTGCTAGATCGATCCATTTTAAGCAAATAATGGGATTTTTTTTTATAAATGGGAAATAAATAAAATGCTTGGGGGTGGAAATGAGAGAATGTCTACAATACCTGCGTTTAATCAGATACAATTTGAAGGGTTTTGTAGGTTCATTGATCATGGCTTAACAGAAGAACTTTCTAAGTTTCCAAAAATTGAAGATACAGATCAAGAAATTGAATTTCAATTATTTGTGGAAACATATAAATTGGTAGAACCATTGATAAAAGAAAGAGATGCTGTATATGAATCACTCACATATTCTTCTGAATTATACGTATCCGCAGGATTAATTTGGAAAACCCGTAGGGATATGCAAGAACAAACAATTTTGATTGGAAACATTCCTCTAATGAATTCCCTGGGAACTTCTATAGTAAATGGACTATACAGAATTGTCATCAGTCAAATATTGCAAAGCCCCGGTATCTATTACCGGTCAGAATTGGACCATAACGGAATTTCGGTCTATACCGGCACCATAATATCTGATTGGGGAGGAAGATTAGAATTAGAGATTGATCGAAAAGCAAGGATATGGGCTCGTGTGAGTAGGAAACAGAAAATATCTATTCTAGTTCTATCATCAGCTATGGGTTCGAATCTAAGAGAAATTCTCGAGAATGTTTGCTACCCTGAAATTTTTTTGTCTTTCCTGAATGATAAGGAGAAAAAAAAAATTAGATCAAAAGAAAATGCCATTTTGGAGTTTTATCAACAATTTTCTTGTGTAGGCGGAGATCCGGTATTTTCTGAATCCTTATGTAAGGAATTACAAAAGAAATTCTTTCAACAAAGATGTGAATTAGGAAGGATTGGTCGACGAAATCTGAACCAGAGACTTAATCTTGATATACCTGAGAACAATACATTTTTGTTACAGCGAGATATATTGGCAGCTGCAGATCATTTGATTGGACTTAAATTTGGAATGGGTACACTTGACGATATGAATCATTTGAAAAATAAACGGATTCGTTCTGTTGCGG
>NW_026124040.1:17500-26465 GCF_025177605.1 Cucumis melo
TAATCCTAAAAAAATTACGTATTTTTTTTCGTATTTTATTTACTTGGACTTGCTGCTCTTGCTTTTTCGAATTATACGAAGCTTTCACTCCTACAATTACTTATTCGTTGGGACAATAACCTATGGGAAGGATTGATTTGAGGATGAGGCATTAGCATACTGACTCGCCTTCTTCCTTCCCTTTCTTAGTCCAATCTCGAATGGAACTTTTTTTTTAGGATTCTTACAACATATTTTTTACTCTATTTCGAATAGAAATAGGAAATTAATAAAATAAAAAAAAATAGAAAGAAATAGATAATTAGTTTTATCTATAAAAGGAGATCATATGAAAAATGTAACCGATTCTTTCATTTCTTTGGGTTACTGGCCATCCGCCGAGAGTTTCGGATTTAATACCGATATTTTAGCAACAAATCCAATAAATCTAAGCGTAGTGCTTGGTGTATTGATTTTTTTTGGAAAGGGAGTGTGTGCGAGTTGTTTATTTCAAGAATAAGTTGGATACAACCAACTGTACTTTTCTAGTTATAACTACGAAAAGGTGCATGATCCCGCGAATTACTTCTGACAAAATGAAGAAATCATATTGAAGAACCATAGCATTTCGTGATTCATTGGTAAATCAACTTTGATTCTCTATCAACCAATAATGTGGGACTATTAACATGGTTAAAACGTTTGAAGTCCAGACGTAGCATGGTACTCTTTCTACTACTATGTTAATACATAGTTAATACATAAATCGTTTCAAATAGTTGGGCTTTTTTTTCGATATAGAACACTCATGTCGATAAAATGATTTGAACCCCCCCTTTTTTATTATTTTCTATTTTAATAGAATATTAGAATTTTTTTGTAAAAAACTAAAAAAATGAGGATTTCACCCTCATTTTTTCTTTTTTATCCAATGCTGAATCGATGACCTATGTTATGTATAAAGTAAGAAAATTTTTTTGGATTTCAAGAAAAAAAAAGAAACAACTTTGCTGACAATTGTTTGTTTGGTCAGAAGAGTCCTCCGAATATTCGGGTCTTGGATTAATGATCCATATTTTTTTCTTTTTCTTTGTGGAATATGAATAGAGAAAAGAGGATAGGCTCATTACATTCAAAAAGATATATGGGAATTTCTCAGAAATAATTGCAATAATTGAGCGTGAGAGCCAAATGAATCGAAAGATTCATGTTTGGTTCGGGAAGGGATCGTCGAAGTTTTGAAATGAATGGAAAGACAATCTACTTTCATTAAGTGATTTATTAGATAATCGAAAACAGAGGATCTTGAAAACAATTCAAAATTCAGAAGAACTACGTGAGGGGGCCATTGAACAGCTGGAAAAAGCCCGGGCTCGCTTACGAAAAGTTGAAATGGAAGCCGATCAGTTTCGAGTGAATGGATATTCTGAGATAGAACGAGAAAAATTGAATTTGATTAATTCAACTTCTAAAAGTTTGGAACAATTAGAAAATTATAAAAATGAAACTATTCGTTTTGAACAACAAAAAGCGATTAATCAAGTACGACAACAGGTTTTCCAACAAGCCTTACAAGGAGCTCTAGGAACTCTGAATAGTTGTTTGGACAACGAGTTACATTTACGTACCATCAGTGCTAATATTGGCATGTTTGGGACGATGAAAGAAATAACTAACTGATTAGTCCTTCTACTGTAGGCATTATTTTTTTTTCTTAAAAAAAAATAATTACGAAATACTCATGGTAACCATTCAAGCAGATGAAATTAGTAATATTATTCGTGAACGTATTGAGCAATATAATAGAGAAGTAAAAATTGTAAATACCGGTACTGTACTTCAAGTAGGCGACGGCATTGCTCGTATTTATGGTCTTGATGAAGTAATGGCAGGTGAATTAGTAGAATTTGAAGAGGGTACTATAGGCATAGCTCTAAATTTAGAATCAAATAATGTTGGTGTTGTATTAATGGGTGATGGTTTGCTGATACAGGAGGGAAGTTCTGTAAAAGCAACGGGAAGAATTGCTCAGATACCAGTAAGCGAGGCTTATTTAGGTCGTGTTATAAATGCCCTGGCTAAACCTATTGATGGCCGAGGTGAAATTTCATCTTCTGACTCTCGGTTAATTGAATCCCCCGCTCCTGGTATTATTTCGAGACGTTCCGTATACGAGCCTCTTCAAACAGGACTTATTGCTATTGATTCAATGATTCCTATCGGACGTGGTCAGCGAGAATTAATTATTGGGGACAGGCAGACCGGTAAAACTGCAGTAGCCACGGATACGATTCTCAATCAACAAGGGCAAAATGTAATATGTGTTTATGTAGCTATTGGTCAAAAAGCATCTTCTGTGGCTCAAGTAGTGACTACTTTACAGGAAAGGGGCGCAATGGAATACACTATTATAGTAGCCGAAACGGCAGATTCTCCGGCTACATTACAATACCTTGCCCCTTATACAGGAGCAGCTTTGGCTGAATATTTTATGTACAGAAAACAACACACTTCAATCATTTATGATGATCCCTCCAAACAAGCACAAGCTTATCGACAAATGTCTCTTCTTTTACGAAGACCGCCGGGCCGCGAAGCTTATCCGGGAGATGTTTTTTATTTGCATTCACGCCTTTTGGAAAGAGCCGCTAAATTAAGTTCTGCTTTAGGTGAAGGAAGTATGACTGCTTTACCAATAGTTGAGACCCAATCGGGAGATGTTTCAGCTTATATTCCTACTAATGTAATTTCCATTACCGATGGACAAATATTCTTATCTGCCGATCTATTCAATGCTGGAATCAGACCTGCTATTAATGTGGGTATTTCCGTCTCCAGAGTAGGATCTGCAGCTCAAATTAAAGCCATGAAACAAGTAGCCGGCAAATTAAAATTGGAATTGGCTCAATTTGCCGAATTAGAAGCCTTTGCGCAATTCGCTTCTGATCTCGATAAAGCTACTCAGAATCAATTGGCAAGAGGTCAACGATTACGTGAGTTGCTCAAACAATCCCAATCAGCACCTCTCACGGTAGACGAACAGATAATGACTGTTTATACCGGAACTAATGGTTATCTTGATTCATTAGAAATTGGACAAGTAAGGAAATTTCTTCTTGAGTTACGTACTTACGTAAAAACGAATAAACCTCAGTTTCAAGAAATAATCTCTTCTACGAAGACATTGACCACTGAAGCGGAAGCCCTTTTGAAAGAAGCTATTCAGGAACAGATGGAACGTTTTCTACTTCAAGACCAAGTATAAAAGAAAACAAGTAAAGTATAAATCAATTTTAGAACTTTCAAATGTTAAAATTGAAACATGAAATAATTTCATTCTTTTCATTTATTAGGTGTTAGTAGGTAGAATATATATATATATAATTTATATAAAATAAAAAATATATATAAATATATTAAAGAAAGTAGATAATATTTCTAGAAATATATATCAATATTAAAATGAAATGTAAATACAATTAAGAAATTTTTTTATAAATATAGTTAAAGTTAAAATTAGATTATATTTCTAATAATATATTTAGAATATCATAAATATCTTAATATTTGGAATTTGAATATCCTTTCTACTAATATCTTATCTTCAAATAAAACAGAATTGAATTATTAGTTTATTTATATAATAAATCTAAAACTAGAGTTACAATTAATATTAAAACTAATTTATAAATTACTATTAATAAATAAGCGTCTCTTATTCAAATCATTCAAAATCTTTCCTTTCTTGACATGATATAGAAAATTTAAAACTAAAAAAAAATATATGAAAAAAAATTGCGTCCAATAGGATTTGAACCTATACCAAAGGTTTAGAAGACCTATGTCCTATCCATTAGACAATGGACGCTTTTGATTCCAATTTTTTTTTTCGTATTTTCACCTCTCTTGTTCGTAAAAAAAATGTGTGAGAATTCCGGAAATTGCATATTGAATTCAATGATGCATTACATTAACTAATACATTAGTTAAAATTTAGTTAAAATTAAGTAAATTGAAAATTTTTATTTGAGTAATTCCATTATTAATTAATTTCTATTTATAATATATATAAATTATAAGATAAGAATATTATAAGATAAGATAAGCGGATAGCGGGAATCGAACCCGCATCGTTAGCTTGGAAGGCTAGGGGTTATAGTCGACGTTGATTCATCATTTTGAACTGAACGTCTCTAATTCAAAACCGAACGTGAAACTTTGGTTTCATTCGGCTCCTTTATGGAAGATGGATAAATTCCTAAATTTATAAGATGTAAACAAAAAAAAATACCATCCATAACATCTATGTCAGCCTTTCCGTCTGAATGCATTCAAAAGGACCCGCTTTATAGATGATCCCTATACAAGAGGAGATTATAACAATCTTTCCAGTTATTTATTTCGTTCCCTATTTCTATTTAATATAATCCTTAGGAAAAGTATTTTGTTTCCGCCGAGCTAAAAAAACGATGTCGACGTCTCTAGTAAACCAAAGACATTGTTTAATAGCTATTTTGTTTTGCTTCAATCTCCCTTATACAAAGAAAAAATTGAAGATTTAGTTACGATTAGAAAAAATTCCACCTTTATCCATGGATCCCTTATTCCTTCAATTGGAAGTATTGATCCAATTCAATAAAATTATGTTTCGTAATTTCATGATCCAATTTTTTCAATTTAGAACATATTTTTGGATACAAATCACGAGAATTTTTATTTTTCCTCGAATCTTTCATCGAGAGGTAAAGGATTAAATCCTTTTAAGAAATAAAGTTTTTGATCGGAATATTAATCAACCCGAAGGATCCCTTAACTATTAAGGGATTAATAGAACGAATCGCACTTTTACCACTAAACTATATCCGCTACAATGCAATTATTGTATATAAATGGACCTTTTGTCGAAGACGAAAATAAGTCGTATTAATAAGTAATAAAAAGATCGGATCAGAAAATAATCATGAAAATTTGAGCGTTGACGTATTTTCATCAGGGCCACTAATGAGATTAGGAAAAGAGGACTCGTTTTAATTAACTAATTAACAAGTTTTTTATTCTAGTAAAGTACTAAAAAATAATAATAAGAAATCGAACCTTGATTCTATATCATCTTTTTCTGTATCATAGGAATTGAAATAATAAATCTTCTTAGGATTCTTGTTGTTTCTATTTTTTTTTTTTTCAAAAACATTTTCAAATCAAATAAATAATTTGATCTACGATTTATTGGAACAAAAAAAGCCCGGCTAGGTACTGACCAGGCCAGGCCGTGGAACTAAAAATAAAAAGAAAAGGGCTTTTCGGATGAAATAAACTAAAAAAGGTACTTTCTTTTTATTTATAAATATTTTTATGAATCTTTAATATATTGGTATTATTTATATATTAGGATTGAAGATATCTCTTCTTTTGAGCCCTTATCTAATGAAATCTAATTTATCTAAATGGAATTCCTAATAAAAAAAAGTTTTTATCGATTTGATAGATATCCATCGATATATCTAGATAATTATCTATATCAATATAATGAAATTATATATCTATAAAGGGGTAGATAAAGATAATAAAGAGAGATAAAGAAGGGCTTTTTTCAAGCCTTTATTTTCTATTTTTTATACAATGTATCATAGTAATTATCCTTTTTCAATTTGGGGAGAGATGGCTGAGTGGACTAAAGCGTCGGATTGCTAATCCGTTGTACGATTTTTTTGTACCGAGGGTTCGAATCCCTCTCTTTCCGTTTCTGTCAATTACTTGGTATTTTTTTATAGTTGAGGAAAGATGTGGAATAGATAAAATGTTAAGAACATTTCAAAATCAAGCAAGGAAAAAAAATCTGATTTTGTTATTCTTCACGCCCCGGATTACGTCCCGGGTCATTAGATAGGAATCCGAAAATGAAGAGAGAAACAAAGAATATTACTACTGTATAAACAAATAGTTTGAGAGTAAGCATTACACAATCTCCAAGATCATTTTTTTTTTAAGAGAATAGATTCTCTATTTTAATCTGGTTTGACACCAAGAAATGCAGTGAAGTTATTTCTATAAATAGGAAAAAATTTTAAGAGTTGAGTCCTTGATTACTCAAAATTGGATTTCATACCCACAATTCTATATTGTGGGGGACTCGAAGAGGGTCGTTCAAAGGAAAAAAGTAAGAATAAGAAAATGAGAGTGATCCAGATTTATCATAGCTATAGAATAATTTCAATATTGGATTCAACTTAAAGCTTCAGACTGTATGTACAACTTATCTGATCTTATAACTAGTTAGAATCTTTTTTTTTTTTTTTCTAGTAAATCATGAATTTGTCTCGGACAGTATTAAAAATATTATCGAAAGCTTACAGCAGCTTGCCAAACAAAAGCTAATAGAAAAAAGAATAGAGGTATTACTGGCATAACATCTACTATTGGATTCAAAAAAGCGTAGGCCTCGGGCAATTTGGCGACGAAAAAACTACTTGAATAAAGGAAAGAATTAAGACAGATACCGATGAAACTTAAGATATTAAGCATAACAATTTTTTTTTCTTTGTTCTTGAAGATAATTGTATTTCTTTTGATTTGATTGAGTTATTAATCCCCTATTATTGCTATGATATAAGGGATAAGGGAAAAATTAATAACATAAAGTAGGTCAAAAAACCTTTCTTTGATTTGAACTCAGCCAATCAAAAATCCTTCAATTCTCAAATAAAACGAGAATAGAAGAAATCCTACTTTCATACAATATCTTAATGGAATTATATGTAATGATCAATAAATTGAGTTTAATTGGATCTATAAACGTATCAAAATCTGAGCAACAATCTAATTTATTCTATAAATATTTGTACTGGAATTGACGACTAAGCACTACCAATATTAGTGTTTATTAGTGTTGAATATAAATGGGGCGTGGCCAAGTGGTAAGGCAACGGGTTTTGGTCCCGCTATTCGGAGGTTCGAATCCTTCCGTCCCAGAGTATGCGTATTATTATTATATATAATAATAGTATATTATAAGATATATGGAAAAATATTCGATATCAGACTATAGATTGCCGTTTTAAACAACCTTATGCTTAAGAGTCTAAATATAGATCGAATGTGATTGTTCTTTATTATTTTCTTATAATGATGCATTTCAGAAATGCGAAAGCCTCTATTATTCTCTATCTCTTAAATGGTTTGTGAAACCCGAGTATTTTTTTTCTGTGGATTTCTGAATTATAAACACGAAGGTCTTGTGTTTTTGGCACTAATGGAATTGAATTAATGGTCTTAAGAAACTTAAGACCTATTTAGGGTTTAGGGTACTAAATTTTAGAGTCAAATAAAAAAAAATAGGTAGGAACAATCGTTTACTCTAGATCTGTTTGACTTTCGCCTTATACAAGATAGTCTAGCACCTCCGAAAACTAGTCCAGTCCCCCGTAGGATCCTTTTTTTATTTATGATGCATCTACTCGATCTAATTGGGGGTAGATAGGAGTTAATCCATAACGGAAGATATCAATTTGAATATCTGCCCGAATCTGATTAACAAAGAATCAAGTTACATATGTAACATATTATGTATTTCTTTTCACCTCATTTTTTCGTATGTTTGTCTGTAATGAATAATTGTAAATCCAAGTAACAATTCATACATCTTTTTCACTTTATTTTAAGGAAAGATTATTGAGTCTCTTAAGTTAAATAAACTAGGCAGAAAATGCTGATATGTATGTATTGTTATTATCTATTTTTATCGTTTTATTTCTTTTTTTTTTTTTTATTTTAGATCTATCTAATTGATGGGTTAATCCCGAATATACATTTATTTATCATAATCAAATGTAATAAATCCTTTACAAAAATTTATTCAAATAATATTATAATATAATATTTAGGTAGTAAATTTTCAATCAAGTAAATCTTTTTAATTATTTCTTATGAGTCCTTGGTACTCGAAGAAGTGTTAAACTCGTGAATCCATTCTATGAAGAAATTGAAAAATGGAGATTCTTAATTATTCGTAATTAATTATTTCTTAATTGATTTTATAGAAATTTCAAAAAATCTCTCTCTATCTAGAAAATATCTATATATAGAGAAATAAATATTGCACTCATACAAAAAAATGTTATTGATACAATATATACAATAAAATATGGGTTTTCAATAAATTGAAGTATTGCTAAGACTTTTTCAAAAACTACCCATGTCATAAGAGTATAGATTACTATGGACCAACTAACCCAATGACTATACATGATTCCATAAATGAATCAATTACATACCAGTTCCAAGAAATTAGAGGTTATGGTAAAACTTCGTTTAAAACGATGTGGTAGAAAGCAACGTGCGACTTGAAGGACATGATCCACTGTGGATTCTTACACCCACCATTTTATATTATATAGGAATGAAGATGCTCTTGACTCGACATAGTTTTGTTCGGTTGCACTCGAGCTCTTTTTTTTTTTTAGGGTTTTTGATGTAAATAGTACATGATGGAGCTCGAGTAGAAAGTATTGATTCATTTATCAAGGGCAGAGATCTAGGGTTAGTGTCAATCAATAAGTTAAAACTACTTCGTAAGTATAGGTTCGGTATACAAATCGAAAGGATCCAATTCGAACAAGTTTCAAATTCAAACATCAAATTGGATTAAAAGTGTATCACACGAGAATCCATTATTTATATGATTCTTTGATAAAAAGGAAATCAAAAAAAATGGTATGTTGCTACCATTTTGAAACGATTAAAGATCACCGAAGTAATGTCTAAACCCAATGATTCAAGGAAAGGATAAAGGATCCCGGAACAAGTAAAAATCTTTTTCAATTGTCTCAATAACTAAACTAGATCAGAATGAAGAATCGAAATAGATTCTAACGGAGACAGGCAAAAATAAAGAGGTTAGAGACCGCTCAATAAATGAAATGCTTAAGCTTAAGGGTTTTTTTCCTTTGCGTGAGAGTTATCCAACTTGAGTTATGGGGATAAGAATGTT
>NW_026124041.1:7500-10000 GCF_025177605.1 Cucumis melo
TTAATGCATGTATTCAATTTATTCGGAGCTATTAGAGCGGGATCCACTTTTTGGGGAATATGGGTCGAAGCAATAACAAGAATATTTGTAGTGGAACATCTTTCAAAATCCCTGGAGAGATAGTTCACTAATAGACCAAGGGATAAGTAATTCGACTCAGTCACATACAGATTATGAATGTTTGGAATCCATATTATGGCAAGGAGACATTGCTTTTGCTAATTCGAATTGAAGGGTGATATAAAATCGGTCTATTTCCAGCATCATATCCTTAGTTAGCGCATTCATCATAGTTAGAAGCTCCAGCTCCGTATCAAGGTCACGGTCGATATCGTCACTATCATCAATATCGCCACTATCATCAATATCGTCACTATCATCAATATCGTCACTATCATCAATAAGAAAACCCTTAGGCTTCTTATCCAGCAACTTGTTCAGAAATACTGTAACGAAAGGAAGATAGGAGTTTGTCGCTAGGTATTTGACCAAATAGGATCGTCCAGTTCCTATAGAACCTATCACTAAAATACCCCTAGAGGGGGGGGAGGGCTAATAAGCGGAGCGAAAAGGGTTTTCCATGAGATGGGAAATGAAAACTATTAGCCCCACACGAGGTTTGTGAATAAGTGATTGTCTGATAATGAGCAAGGAATGTCCGTCTTTCTGCTAAACAGGATGTATTGAACTCATAATTCATTAGATACTTTTTATGAATGTCAACTAAGTATCGTAAGTAAATTACTCCCGGTTGTTCAATCATTTGATAACCAGAGTCATTCTTTGATAAATGATCACTATGAGTCAGACTCAATAGAATTTGATCAATCCTTTTTTCTGTCGTTAAGGTGGAGAACTGAATCAAGAATTCTCTTTCTTTATCATCAATCGAATCACTGTTCGAGACCCAGGATTGGATTTTCTCATCAATCCAATCACCGTTCACATTTTTTCTTATCAATGAATATATCTCTTTACTTGTATGACTTAGATGTCTCGTATTTCTCGAAAAAGCGATTCGATTGATGGGATTTGGTATGATACTTATGAGATCGATGAGATTGATATTCCAATCTTTCTTCTTCGAACGTATTGATTTGACCCCATAAGCGGGACCGCCACCCCATAGCATGTTGCCACCAGAAGCAGAACCCCATATTTCTTCTAGAGAATCTCCTAATTGTTCCAGAGCAACTAGAAAGAGATTCTTTAACCAGAAAGAATTCCTGGGATACCTATCCAGAAGTTTTCGCAACTCAATCATGTATGATGGAATCATCAAAGATTTGACCTTTTCGAACTCTGTCTGTAACTCACTATAGGCTCGAGAAACAAAGAGAAGATGTGTACGAACGAGATATACAGCAATAAGAAGAAGGAAAAGGATTGAATAGAGGAACTCCCGAACATTTGGCCATCTCAGATGTGTCGATATCGATGGTGACTCATTATTTCGATGAATCATTTCTTCGGACAGAAGAAGATTAGGTAAACACTTACTCGAAATCTCACTTATCAGATTCCATTGTAGAAGACACAATTTTCTCTGAAGAATTCGCCATGATATTATGCATGGATCATATATATCATGAAAAATGTATACAAATTTTTGGATGCTACTTAGTATCGGCAATAGGTCTGAAAAAGTATCTAAAAATAGCAAATTTAGATATTTGTACCCTGTCGAAGTAAGGAACCATGGCATATATGTTTGGAATAGATTCCATTTTGAGAGAGTTGAAAAAGCACTATCTCGTTGAAAGGTTCTATACATCTGCCCTTTCTCAAGGCATTTCTTTAGACAAAGACTCCGTTTTTTCCTCTTTTCGGATGGTAAATATTTCTCAGAACATGGAGTGTGAATCAAACCCATGTTTGAATTGAAATTGAGATACTGATGCAAGTTCTTCCCCTCTGAATCAGATAGATTCATATCTGAAAGAGGTTGACAATAAGTTCTTTCAAAATTGACTATTTGTCCCTCTGTTAGAGGTGTTCCAGAAATGTCTGCGATCGAGTAAATAGCTCGACGAACGAATGGATCGGATCGAATTGGAAAATGGAAAGATTTGTACAAGTTATACCTTTCGTCACCACTTTGTGGAAAATCGTTAGGTATGAATATGTTAGATACCTGTGACTCGATTGGTGAAATAGTATCTCTCTCCAAAAAAGCATGTTTTTTTTTACCGCCGCACAAAGAAAATATTTTGTTGCGAATGAACAAGATATTGAGGAATTGTCCATACGTAAAATCATAATTATTGATACGGGCCTTTTCCACATAATCCACATAAAAAGGGAATCTTTTGTTACAATAGAAGCAGAAGTGATGTGGATTATTCAAGAATCGAAGTCGAGTTGCTTTATAAAAAGAAGATATCAATGAACTTCTATGAAATGGTTTCACGGGATTTAGCCAATTGTCTTGATCGTGGGATATCATTGAGAAATAGGAATCCGTGTTATCAAAGGATTTCCTGCGATTATTTCTAGTATG
>NW_026124041.1:17500-25000 GCF_025177605.1 Cucumis melo
ATTTAATCGAACACTTGAAATATAGCCCAAAAAGTCAAGAGAACGCTTGGATAATTGGTTTATATAGATCCTTTCTGGTTGTGACCACACATAAAAAGACATTGCCATAAATTGACAAAGTAATATTTCCACTTATTAATAAGAAGTGGCGTATCTTTTGAAACCAGAATAGATTTTGCTTGATATCTAACATAATGTATCAAAGGATCCTTGAAGATCCGTAAGATAGCCGAAAAATAATTAGCAAACACTTTGACAAGATGTTCGATTTTTCCATAGAAATATATTCGCTCAAAAAAGCCCCTATAAGAAGTTAATCGTATATGAGAAGATTGGTTACGTAGAAAAAGGAAAATGGATTCGTATTCACATACATAAGAATTGTATAGGAACAAGACTAATCTTCGATTTCTTTTTGAAAAAAAAGAAATCAATTTTTTTGAAGTACTAAGACTATTCAAATTACAATACTCGTGAAAAAAGAACCGTAATAAATGAAAAGAAGAGGCATCTTTCACCCAGGAGCGAAGGATTTGAACTAAAATTTCCAGATGGAGGGGATAGGGTATTAATACATCTGACACATAATTTAAATGTGGGAATTTATCCTCTAAAAAAGGAAATATTGAATGACTTGATCGTAAATTATAAGATTTTGCGATTTCTTCTTCTTTTAAGGAAGATACTAATCGTAGGGAAAATGGAATTTCCACAATGACTGCAAACCCTTCTGATAACATTTGAGAATACAAATTGTTATTGTACCCACAAAAAGGATTTTTGTTATAATAATTAGTCGACAAAAAAAAAAAATGATTCTGGTGATACATTCGAGTAATTAAATGTTTTACCATTAGTAAACTGGATTTTTTGTCATAACCAGAATTTTCCAACAAAATGGATCCATTTAAAAAATGATCATGAGAAAATGCGTAAATATACTCCCGAAAGATAAGTGGGTATAGGAAGTCACGTTGCCGAGATTTCTCAAGTTCTAAATATCCTTTAAATTCCGCCATTTAAAATTTCATTTGAACTGGGGATACGATAATGGGATTTATTGGGTTATCAAATGATACATAGTGCGATACAGTCAAAACAAGGTATTACAGTAAAATAAAGAATAATAATAGATACCTCGTAAATAGGTAAGACTTATCAACGGACTCTCTATCCTCTCTTTTCTTTTGTCATCTAATTGGTTTCTATTTTAGGATAAAAAAGATGGTTAGAAATCCTTTATTTTTTCAACCCAATCGCTCTTTTGATTTTGGAAAAAAACTCTTTATCAATATACTGCTTCTTCTACACATTCCCCTCTACCTCATAACGTAGAGTAACTAATAGTTAGGACTTAGAAAAAAATGGATAACTCACTCATAAGAAAAGTCCTTCCCGCATCAAGCACTAATATAGTTTTAACGTCTAATTAGATCGGCGAATCATTCAAATTAAGAACATAAGCCCGTTACTTTTTATTTCTCTATAATTGGAGCATAGTGCCCTATCCATTTATTCATTCGACCCGACTTTACTTTTTTTTCCGCATCAAGAATTCAAACAAGTTTGGCCTAATCTAGTAAGGTAAAAATATTACTAGAATTTTCCATTAATACGACATGCTGCTTTTTCCATTCATTCCTTTCAGGATCAGTCGCGGTCTTACAAACTCTACCGATAGTATGGACGAATCTGTTACTTCATAGAAATGTGTAAAAGATGCTAGCCGCACTTAAAAGCCGAGTACTCTACCATTGAGTTAGCAACCCCAAAATATGAAAAATTTTTCTGTGTAGATACAATCGGAATCAAAATAACAAAAGAAATGAAATTAGATGACGTAATCAAAATATTGCAATAAAAAAAACTTCTTATATCACTTACACAAAAGTAATTTTTTGTATCACAAAAAATACAATGAGACCATCATGTGCGTGAAAAGCAAGGGTCATGAAAGGGAGATAACTAGCTTCATTTATACACAATCGGATTATATTTGTTTGATACACTGTTGTCAATATTAATGTGAATAATGAAAAACGCCTATAATGGACAAAACAAAAGAATTATAAATGAATAAAAAACAAATGGAAATAACAATTTGAGTTGAATAACTATATTTAACTAGATAAAGTTAACAAAATAGAATAAGAGAAAATATTCTAATAATAATAAATTCTATTAAAATAATAGAAAAGAATTAAAAAAAACTACGTACTTAGATTGGCACTATAGAGATAATCAACATAGATAGACATAAAAGATGTAGGCGAAAGAAGAAATTAAGGAAGAAGTAGAAAAAAATATATCGGGTTTGTGGATTGAATAAACCCGATATATTTTTTTTCTATTCATCTTAGATCAATTTATATCAATAAAATAAAAATCGATTTTTTCATTAGCGAAGACGCAATTTTAAGGTAATAAGTGTATAGTATGAATAGAACAAGAGAGAGGGGGAAATACTAAAGAAAAGGTTAGTCAAAGCTATATACAAGTTAAGTTATCACACCCTCGTTTTTTTATTTCATTAATAAAAATGGAATTTCGGTTATTGATTAAGGTGAAGTTCCGTAAAAACACCTGCCTTCTTTAAAATATCATGAACAGTTCCTGTAGGTTGAGCACCCTTTTCAAGGAAATATAGAATAGCAGGAACATTTAAATAGGTTTGATTCTTTATCGGATCATAAAAACCCACTTTACGAAGATCTCTTCCTTCTCTTCGGCATCGAACATCAATTGCAATGATTCGATAAACGGCTCATTGGGATAGATGTAAATTTTAAGTACCCCCCCCAGAACCGTATAAGAAGTTTTCTCCTCGTACGGCTCGAGGAAATTCAAAGTTATGTATAGAATTCTAATTAATGTCAAATAGATCTATAGATTATTAAATCAATTAGACTATGATTTAAAAATTTTTTTCTTATTCTTTTGTTTTTCTTTTGAAAAAAAAAACTCATTCTTATCCCCATAACTCAAGTTGGATAACTCTCACGCAAAGGAAAAAAACCCTTAAGCTTAAGCATTTCATTTATTGAGCGGTCTCTAACCTCTTTATTTTTGCCTGTCTCCGTTAGAATCTATTTCGATTCTTCATTCTGATCTAGTTTAGTTATTGAGACAATTGAAAAAGATTTTTACTTGTTCCGGGATCCTTTATCCTTTCCTTGAATCATTGGGTTTAGACATTACTTCGGTGATCTTTAATCGTTTCAAAATGGTAGCAACATACCATTTTTTTTGATTTCCTTTTTATCAAAGAATCATATAAATAATGGATTCTCGTGTGATACACTTTTAATCCAATTTGATGTTTGAATTTGAAACTTGTTCGAATTGGATCCTTTCGATTTGTATACCGAACCTATACTTACGAAGTAGTTTTAACTTATTGATTGACACTAACCCTAGATCTCTGCCCTTGATAAATGAATCAATACTTTCTACTCGAGCTCCATCATGTACTATTTACATCAAAAACCCTAAAAAAAAAAAAGAGCTCGAGTGCAACCGAACAAACTATGTCGAGTCAAGAGCATCTTCATTCCTATATAATATAAAATGGTGGGTGTAAGAATCCACAGTGGATCATGTCCTTCAAGTCGCACGTTGCTTTCTACCACATCGTTTTAAACGAAGTTTTACCATAACCTCTAATTTCTTGGAACTGGTATGTAATTGATTCATTTATGGAATCATGTATAGTCATTGGGTTAGTTGGTCCATAGTAATCTATACTCTTATGACATGGGTAGTTTTTGAAAAAGTCTTAGCAATACTTCAATTTATTGAAACCCATATTTTATTGTATATATTGTATCAATAACATTTTTTTGTATGAGTGCAATATTTATTTCTCTATATATAGATATTTTCTAGATAGAGAGAGATTTTTTGAAATTTCTATAAAATCAATTAAGAAATAATTAATTACGAATAATTAAGAATCTCCATTTTTCAATTTCTTCATAGAATGGATTCACGAGTTTAACACTTCTTCGAGTACCAAGGACTCATAAGAAATAATTAAAAAGATTTACTTGATTGAAAATTTACTACCTAAATATTATATTATAATATTATTTGAATAAATTTTTGTAAAGGATTTATTACATTTGATTATGATAAATAAATGTATATTCGGGATTAACCCATCAATTAGATAGATCTAAAATAAAAAAAAAAAAAAGAAATAAAACGATAAAAATAGATAATAACAATACATACATATCAGCATTTTCTGCCTAGTTTATTTAACTTAAGAGACTCAATAATCTTTCCTTAAAATAAAGTGAAAAAGATGTATGAATTGTTACTTGGATTTACAATTATTCATTACAGACAAACATACGAAAAAATGAGGTGAAAAGAAATACATAATATGTTACATATGTAACTTGATTCTTTGTTAATCAGATTCGGGCAGATATTCAAATTGATATCTTCCGTTATGGATTAACTCCTATCTACCCCCAATTAGATCGAGTAGATGCATCATAAATAAAAAAAGGATCCTACGGGGGACTGGACTAGTTTCGGAGGTGCTAGACTATCTTGTATAAGGCGAAAGTCAAACAGATCTAGAGTAAACGATTGTTCCTACCTATTTTTTTTTATTTGACTCTAAAATTTAGTACCCTAAACCCTAAATAGGTCTTAAGTTTCTTAAGACCATTAATTCAATTCCATTAGTGCCAAAAACACAAGACCTTCGTGTTTATAATTCAGAAATCCACAGAAAAAAAATACTCGGGTTTCACAAACCATTTAAGAGATAGAGAATAATAGAGGCTTTCGCATTTCTGAAATGCATCATTATAAGAAAATAATAAAGAACAATCACATTCGATCTATATTTAGACTCTTAAGCATAAGGTTGTTTAAAACGGCAATCTATAGTCTGATATCGAATATTTTTCCATATATCTTATAATATACTATTATTATATATAATAATAATACGCATACTCTGGGACGGAAGGATTCGAACCTCCGAATAGCGGGACCAAAACCCGTTGCCTTACCACTTGGCCACGCCCCATTTATATTCAACACTAATAAACACTAATATTGGTAGTGCTTAGTCGTCAATTCCAGTACAAATATTTATAGAATAAATTAGATTGTTGCTCAGATTTTGATACGTTTATAGATCCAATTAAACTCAATTTATTGATCATTACATATAATTCCATTAAGATATTGTATGAAAGTAGGATTTCTTCTATTCTCGTTTTATTTGAGAATTGAAGGATTTTTGATTGGCTGAGTTCAAATCAAAGAAAGGTTTTTTGACCTACTTTATGTTATTAATTTTTCCCTTATCCCTTATATCATAGCAATAATAGGGGATTAATAACTCAATCAAATCAAAAGAAATACAATTATCTTCAAGAACAAAGAAAAAAAAATTGTTATGCTTAATATCTTAAGTTTCATCGGTATCTGTCTTAATTCTTTCCTTTATTCAAGTAGTTTTTTCGTCGCCAAATTGCCCGAGGCCTACGCTTTTTTGAATCCAATAGTAGATGTTATGCCAGTAATACCTCTATTCTTTTTTCTATTAGCTTTTGTTTGGCAAGCTGCTGTAAGCTTTCGATAATATTTTTAATACTGTCCGAGACAAATTCATGATTTACTAGAAAAAAAAAAAAAAAGATTCTAACTAGTTATAAGATCAGATAAGTTGTACATACAGTCTGAAGCTTTAAGTTGAATCCAATATTGAAATTATTCTATAGCTATGATAAATCTGGATCACTCTCATTTTCTTATTCTTACTTTTTTCCTTTGAACGACCCTCTTCGAGTCCCCCACAATATAGAATTGTGGGTATGAAATCCAATTTTGAGTAATCAAGGACTCAACTCTTAAAATTTTTTCCTATTTATAGAAATAACTTCACTGCATTTCTTGGTGTCAAACCAGATTAAAATAGAGAATCTATTCTCTTAAAAAAAAAATGATCTTGGAGATTGTGTAATGCTTACTCTCAAACTATTTGTTTATACAGTAGTAATATTCTTTGTTTCTCTCTTCATTTTCGGATTCCTATCTAATGACCCGGGACGTAATCCGGGGCGTGAAGAATAACAAAATCAGATTTTTTTTCCTTGCTTGATTTTGAAATGTTCTTAACATTTTATCTATTCCACATCTTTCCTCAACTATAAAAAAATACCAAGTAATTGACAGAAACGGAAAGAGAGGGATTCGAACCCTCGGTACAAAAAAATCGTACAACGGATTAGCAATCCGACGCTTTAGTCCACTCAGCCATCTCTCCCCAAATTGAAAAAGGATAATTACTATGATACATTGTATAAAAAATAGAAAATAAAGGCTTGAAAAAAGCCCTTCTTTATCTCTCTTTATTATCTTTATCTACCCCTTTATAGATATATAATTTCATTATATTGATATAGATAATTATCTAGATATATCGATGGATATCTATCAAATCGATAAAAACTTTTTTTTATTAGGAATTCCATTTAGATAAATTAGATTTCATTAGATAAGGGCTCAAAAGAAGAGATATCTTCAATCCTAATATATAAATAATACCAATATATTAAAGATTCATAAAAATATTTATAAATAAAAAGAAAGTACCTTTTTTAGTTTATTTCATCCGAAAAGCCCTTTTCTTTTTATTTTTAGTTCCACGGCCTGGCCTGGTCAGTACCTAGCCGGGCTTTTTTTGTTCCAATAAATCGTAGATCAAATTATTTATTTGATTTGAAAATGTTTTTGAAAAAAAAAAAAATAGAAACAACAAGAATCCTAAGAAGATTTATTATTTCAATTCCTATGATACAGAAAAAGATGATATAGAATCAAGGTTCGGATTTCTTATTATTATTTTTTAGTACTTTACTAGAATAAAAAACTTGTTAATTAGTTAATTAAAACGAGTCCTCTTTTCCTAATCTCATTAGTGGCCCTGATGAAAATACGTCAACGCTCAAATTTTCATGATTATTTTCTGATCCGATCTTTTTATTACTTATTAATACGACTTATTTTCGTCTTCGACAAAAGGTCCATTTATATACAATAATTGCATTGTAGCGGATATAGTTTAGTGGTAAAAGTGCGATTCGTTCTATTAATCCCTTAATAGTTAAGGGATCCTTCGGGTTGATTAATATTCCGATCAAAAACTTTATTTCTTAAAAGGATTTAATCCTTTACCTCTCGATGAAAGATTCGAGGAAAAATAAAAATTCTCGTGATTTGTATCCAAAAATATGTTCTAAATTGAAAAAATTGGATCATGAAATTACGAAACATAATTTTATTGAATTGGATCAATACTTCCAATTGAAGGAATAAGGGATCCATGGATAAAGGTGGAATTTTTTCTAATCGTAACTAAATCTTCAATTTTTTCTTTGTATAAGGGAGATTGAAGCAAAACAAAATAGCTATTAAACAATGTCTTTGGTTTACTAGAGACGTCGACATCGTTTTTTTAGCTCGGCGGAAACA
>NW_026124041.1:30000-37500 GCF_025177605.1 Cucumis melo
TATCTAAATTCACAGTAGTAGGGCGGATTAGATATATCTTTAGTTCCTATATAACTAGTTAATATCTAATATAACATATACATGTGTTTCTTACCTAACGTAAACCAATTATTCATATCTTGGATTCCATCGAATTTGAGAATCATTCTTCGAAATATCCACAAGGGTTGTCTTATAGCAATTCGATTCAATACATCTAGTTGACTCCACTCTCCTCTACTCTACCCTACCCAATCCTTTTTTCTCGTTTTTTGGAAACCCTTTCTTTTTAGAATTATCCCACATGGAGACAATCAATCTAAATGAACGAATTCATTAGTCCAAATCCTTGCATAGAAATATCAATATTTTATTAATCTAAGTTCATGTAATTTTTTTTTGTTCAATCGTTGAGAGGAAAAAGATCTTTTAGATCTCTTTCCTTTTTTTTTAATTCCCGAATATCGTAATCTTTCTAGTCTTACTCCCTAGATAGTATATACCTTCCTTATTTTTTGATTATTTGTATATTTATGTTCCCTAAGTAGATTATCTTGAGCCATGTATACATTGCCTTGGTCTAAGCTAAAAAAAAGAGTATTTAGAAAACTAATCAATGATGACCCTCCATGGATTCGCCTATATAAGCTGCAGCTAAAGTTGCAAAAATAAGAGCTTGAATACCACTTGTAAATAATCCAAGGAACATAACAGGTATAGGAACTACTAAAGGTACTAAAGAAACAAGAACAACAACTACTAATTCATCAGCTAATATATTTCCGAAAAGTCGAAAACTAAGTGATAAGGGTTTTGTGAAATCTTCTAAGATGTTAATGGGTAAAAGGATTGGAGTTGGTTGAATGTATTTACCGAAATAACTTAATCCTTTTTTGCTAAGACCCGCATAAAAATATGCTACTGATGTGAGTAAAGCTAAAGCAACAGTAGTATTTATATCATTTGTGGGTGCGGCTAACTCTCCGTGAGGTAACTGTATGATTTTCCAAGGTAAAAGAGCTCCTGACCAATTCGAAACAAAAATAAATAGAAACATAGTTCCAATAAAGGGAACCCATGGACCATATTCTTCGCCAATCTGAGTTTTGCTCACGTCTCGAATGAATTCAAGGACATATTCGAAGAAATTCTGACCGTCAGTAGGAATGGTTTGTGGATTACGAACAGCTATAATGGCTGAACCTAATAAGATAGCAATTACAACCCAAGAAGTAATAAGTACTTGGGCATGGACTTGGAAACCTCCTATTTGCCAATACAAGTGTTGGCCGACTTCCACACCAGATATATCGTATAACCCTTTTTGTGTGTTGATAGAACATAATAGAATATTCATATTGCCCTCTGAAAGAAATAGAACTGTAAAACAAATTATTTTGATTCGACTGTCTTTTTTTTTACTTGCCTTGAGTTGTCTATTTTTGATACCAATTTATTACATTACAATATCCCTAGTTTTTTTTATCTCTTTTGTGCGATTCGGGAATAGTAACCAATTCCCGAAATCTATGGAGTTCCCCCCAAAATTGATTTATCTTATTATTAATCAAGAATTTCGTATAGAGCTAGAACGACCCTCCGAAATTGCAAATACTAATTTGTTAAGAATTAATCGGATTGAAGCTATAGCATCATCATTCGCTGGAATCGAAATATCTGCGAGATCGGGGTCACAATTTGTATCAATTAAACAAATAGTTGGAATTCCCAACGTGATACATTCTTGAAGAGCCCGATATTCTTCTTGTTGATCAACGATTATTACAATATCGGGTAACCCCGTCATATATTTAATCCCGCCCAGATATGTTTGCAAGTGAGATAATTGTCTCTTCAACATAGCGGCATCCCTTTTCGGAAGACGGTTGAGTCCCCCCGTCTTTTGTTCCGTTCTCAAGTCCCTGAACTTATGAAGTCTCGTTTCTGTAGTAGACCAATTTGTTAACATCCCCCCGAGCCATTTTTTATTAACATAATGACACCGAGTCCTTGTTGCAGCCCGGGCTACTGAATCCGCTGCTTTATTTTTGGTACCAACAATTAAGAATTGTTTGCCCCTAGTTGCTGCATCAAAAACTAAATCACAAGCTTCTGATAAAAAACGAGCAGTTTGAGTAAGATTTATAATATGAATACCTTTACGTTTTGCAGAGATATAAGGTGCCATTCTAGGATTCCATTTCCTAGTACCATGACCAAAATGAACTCCTGCCTCCATCATCTCTCCCAAATGGATGTTCCAATATCTTCTTGTCATTTCTCCCCCCACTTCCTCGCTTTTTTTTCTTAAAAAAAGAGACGAGCTGAAATAGAAATAAATAATTGTTCCCATGGAACCTTATCCTCTACCTCGACCGGGGATTGACTGTTGATACACAATCCAAGCCATTAATTTTTTTCTATTCGTTATTATCTTATTACCAAATTAACGCGGCTAGTTAACAGGATGACTCCACTTTTATGAATCATTAAATCCTAGAAATGCTTGTTCTGATGTATCATGTAAATTCGTTGAAATGAAAAAATCAAATAATTCTTTGTGGTGGAACAAAATATCTCTCATTTCCCCCTCGAAAATTTTTTTTGGGGGGGGTTCTAAAGGAATATTGTTATGTTGCCTCGAACGGTGCGCTAATTCTCTGAATCCGGTACCAACTGGTATCATTCCTCCTAGAACAACGTTCTCTTTCAAACCTCTCAACCAATCGATACGACCTCGGAGGGCGGCTTTTGCTAAAACTCGAGCAGTTTCTTGAAAACTTGCTTCCGATATGAAACTTTGAGTATTTAGAGATGCTTTCGTTATTCCCAATAATACGGCTCGGTAACAGATCGCTTCTTCCAAAGCACGCCCTGTTCGTTCCGCTCGTAACAACCCAATGAGTTCTCCAGGTGAAAAAACATTAGACATTCCATCTTCTGAAACCAAGACTTTTGATGTTATTTGACGTACAATAATTTCGATATGTCTATTATGGATCTCCACCCCCTGGGATCGATAAACCTTTTGGATCTTATTAACCAAAGAGATACGACTTTGCACTATCGTTAGTTCAGAACCAATCAAAAATCCCCAAGGAATTCCAAGAATTCTTGTTATACGCTCGTTCCAACCCTCAATTCTCTTTTCTAGGCTCATCGATATTGAATCAATCGAACGCACTTCTAATACTTGTTCGACTTTTGGAAGACCCTGCGTTATATCACCAGATCGTGATTTTTCATATATAAATGTAACTAAAGTATCTCCTTCGTAAAGCATTTCGCCATAATGGCGATGAACAGTTGCTCCTGAAGTGGCCAAATAAGGCTTAGCTAATCTTATTACTACAGAATCAACTTCAACAATTATAATTTGACCCGATTTTAGGTGTGGTCTATTTTTGGCTATACATACATTTTCAAAAAAAAAATGTCCAAGACTAATTCTTGTTCTTGTAGGTGTTTCTTCACAATAATTATTGTGATAATTATGATGCAGAAAATGCCAATTCAAATTAAATGTATTGAAAACGATGTTACTGCATGGATCGGAATTGAAAATCCCCCCGTTTTCATCCATTAAATAATATTTAAGTACTTGAAAAGTCTGTTTTAAATTGTCAAGTTGCAAATATTTAGTTAGGGAGATCGGATTATGAGTTATTAAGTCATAAAATGAATAAAAATTCACAATTTGAGGGGCCGCCCCTAAAGGTCCTAACGAATTCCTAATTGAAATTAGAGGATCCTTTTTACTTGATTCTTTTATGACATTATAATCTTTTACATCGTTGAATAGATCCATTTGCAAACAATTCGATGCTGACAAAATTATCAAAGATTGGCGTTCCTTATTTCTATTGAACAACGTACGAATAGTTCCTTGATTTTGACTCGGAGATTGTGGAACCCTTGTCTTGGAATAAATAGAAAAAAATGGATTGATATTCGTGCGATCTGACTCATTATTAAAGATCAATCCTGAACCTGACGGATCTTTCCTTTTTCTCATATACGCAGTATCGGATTTCCCTAAGTCTATTCGTAGGAAATTTCGAACCAGACCATTTGTACTTACTTCAACAAAGGAAGCGCGCGCGTCTTCGATAGAAGAGCTTTTTTTGTCTCGGTCCCAATTCAACAATAAACAAGTCCGAACTAATTGAATGCTTGTGCCAGAAATTCCCCGAATTGGTTTTCCATTTCCATAAAGTATATAATTGACAACTCTAAGCTCCAGATTATCCCTTTCTTGCAATAGATCCTGTGGGAAAAGTTTTACTAAATTGATACCGTCGGCTAGTTCATATATGATTACAGGTCGAACAAAAACAAAATACTTTTTCTTGGTAGGTGTGATCCACTGGACATAAATCCAATTTTTCGATTTTTTTGATTTCTTAGAATTTTTTTTTACTCTTTCTGGTGGTATCAAGATGCCATTGTGTCGGGATATCTTATCCATCTCTCCAGGAAAATGTATATCTCCAGAAAATATTTTGAGTTCAATCCTTTTTTTTTTTTTCTCCACTCGGACCAATCCACCTACTCGGCTTCTTATACTTAAAGTTAGTCGTGTAGCTACTCCAATGATACTATTGTTCCGTACCATTATGGAAGAAGATTCTGGTAAAATATGCACTTCCTCGGGAATGAAAAAAAATCGATCCACTTTCATTTGCATTTGGTATTTTGGCTTAAAGTCTTTGACTCCTCGATACTCAATCAAATCCTCTTTTTTGAGGATTGAATGCACCCCTATAGTCCCATATTTAGTAATTCCTGAACTATTTCTTCTGTATTGAGGATCATCGAAAAAAGCAAGAATACTATTTCTACGAAAAAGACCATTTATGGGTATTTCAATCGAAATACCGGAAGGGGGTCGTAGTTCTTTTTCTCGTTCTTGAAGTGATTCAAATTGAATGATGAATCCATTTCTTCGCCTCTTTGCCAATAAATCAGAATTACCGTGGAAAATAGCAGGATATGTGAGATTAGATTGACCCGTACATAGGATTGGATTAAGTTCTGAATAATCAGGAATTCCGCTTTCGTTTTTACCAGAGAGATCCGGACCATAAAATTTTTGTCCCACTTTATCATTATTTACTGAAAGGCTAGAAATATATCTTCTTTCGACACAAAGAGAATGAACGTTAATTTGATCTTGATCCTTGTAGAGTGAAAAAGGGACTACACTGCATCCGCACGAACCTCCTGATAATATCCATAAATGACTTGTTTTTGGTAAGAGATGGACATTACTATATGTAAATTCGGGTGCATGGTACACGTCGGTACTCCAATGCATTTCTCCCTCTGAGTCAGAATAAATATGTTTTCGAACTCTCTCTTTTAAATTAAGAGTGTATGTTCCCGCGCGAATCTCAGCAATCACTTGTTCTGATTCTACATATTGATCATTTTGAACTAAAAGTAAACTTTTTGGTGGAATAGTGACGTTATGTATAATATCCTCACTCTCAATAGTTACATACAAGTCTATATAACATAAAAAAGCAGGATGCCCATGGCGTGTACGTGTGGGATGAACCAAATTCTCATTGAATTTGATTTTGCCATTAGAAGAAGCTCGTATATGTTCTGCAGTCCCCCCTGTGAATACTCCGCCGGTATGAAAAGTTCTTAATGTTAGTTGAGTACCCGGTTCTCCAATAGATTGACCCGCAATAATACCTACGGCTTCTCCCAATTCTACCAGGTCCCCGTGAGTAGGACTTCGTCCATAACATAATCGGCAGATCCAAGATGTACTCCTACAAGTAAAGGGAGTCCGAATAGATATTGGTTGGGTTTGAAAGGTTATGAATCGATTAATAAGTCCAATACCAATATCTTGATTTCGAACACCAATGCATCGCGGGCCCATATATATATCGTCCGCTAATACACGACCAATTAATGTTTGGATAAAAATTCTTTCCGGAATCATCCTATTTCCAGGACTCACTAAAATCCCTCGGATGGTTCCACAATCGGTTCTACGTACAACAATGTGTTGAACTACTTCAACAAGTCTACGTGTAAGATATCCAGCATCCGATGTTCGTACAGCAGTATCCACAACTCCTTTCCGCGCTCCGTAGCAAGAAATTATATATTCCGTTAAGGACAGCCCCTCACGTAAATTGCTTTGAATGGGTAAATCAATCATTTGTCCTTGTGGATCTGACATTAATCCTCTCATACCTACTAATTGGTGTACTTGAGATGCATTTCCTCGAGCTCCCGAAAAAGACATTATATGGACTGGATTAAAAGGGTCAGTCATCCTAAAATTAGGATTCATTTCTTGTCGCAAATATTCACTTGTAGCATACCATATCTCAATGGACTGGCGTAATTTTTCTACTGCGTGTACGTTTCCATAATGATGGTGTTTTTCCAAAATCAAACTTTGTTGTTCAGCATCTTGGACTAGCCATCCCTTAGAAGGGATTGTTAAAAGATCATCAATTCCTAATGAAATGGATGTAGCAGTGGCCTGCTGGAACCCCAGAGTCTTTAGTTGATCCAGGATGTGTGATGTATATGCCATTCCGAAGTGATCTATTAATCTGCTAATAAGTCGTTTAATGGCAGTTCCATCTATCACTTTATTGTGAAAGACCAGATCGGCCCGTTCCGCCATAAGTACCTCCATATTACGCTGAGTGGGGTTCGACAATAGGTTTGAGTTAATGATTAGAAAACTTCCTTTTCTCGATCTTGATTCGCGTAGAAATTCAGGACCTATGGTCCTAGTTGAACCGGAGAGAACAAAATTCATACCGGTGTCATATAATTACTTAGCTGAGTGAGATACCAGAGGATTAGGTACCATATGAGCAGGCCCGGCAAAATCCTTGTATAGCCTCTTCGATTTCTCGATAAAGAGAAATATGACCAACAGTGGTTCGAATGTATATACAAAGAATTTCTTTTTTTATACTTTTTACTATTAGATAGTACCCATAAATCTCATGATGGGTACCCAAAGATTCATAGTGAACTTCGATAGGGGCTTCTCTTGAAGCAATAACGCGTTGATCTAGTCGCCATCGGAGCCACAAAGGACTATCTAAATTGATCCTTTTCTGGCGATAAGCTCCAATTGCATCATAGGAATTACAAAAAAAGGGTTCTTTCGTATATTTATAGTTATTATTGTAAATTTTTGCATTTTTATGATTTTTGCGATTAGATGGATTATACCGATTTGCACAAATACCTCGGCGATTCCCGCTCGTTAATACATAGAGTCCAATAAGCATATCTTGAGTTGGTACAGAAATGGGATCCCCAATAGCTGAAGACAGGAGATTCATATGAGAAAACATAAGTAAACGCGCCTCTGCTTGAGCCTCCAAAGATAAAGGTACATGAACAGCCATTTGATCCCCATCAAAGTCTGCATTGAATCCCTTACAAACTAATGGATGTAAACAAATAGCACGTCCTTCCACTAAAATAGGTTGGAAGGCCTGGATGCCTAATCTATGCAGAGTAGGCGCT
>NW_026124042.1:0-15000 GCF_025177605.1 Cucumis melo
TCGTTTTCTTAAGAATGAAATAGAGGATTATTTTGTTGAAGTTGTTGGAGCACACGAAATATTACATTCCGACCTAAAACAAAATAATCTTGAAAATTCTGGAATGAGAAATCAATGGAAAAACTGGTTAAGGGGTCATTATAACTTGGATTTATATCCGATTAGATGGTCAAAATTACTCCCCCAAAAATGGCGAAATAGAGTTAAGCAAGATCGTAAAAATAAAGATTTTAACCAATGTTTTTCAGATGAAAAAAACCGATTAATTGCTTACAAAAAACAAAATCATTTTGAAATAGACGACTCATTACCGAATAAAAAAGATAAGAAAATAAAAAAATATATATATGATTGTTTATCATATAAATCTATTAATTATGAAGATAATAAAGATTCATATATTGTTGAATTACCAGTAGAAGTAAAAAATAATCAAGAAAGTTCTTATAAGTACAACACGGATAAATGTAAATTTATTGATATACTGACTGATATCCTTATCAATAATTATCTACGAGAAGATGATATTATAGATCTGGAAAAAAACTATGGATAGAAAATATTTTGATTGGAGAATGCTGCATTTTTCTATTAAAAATAAGGTCGATATTCGATCCTGGATCCATATTGAGGCTGACACGAACAGTAAAAAAAATACTAAAACTGGGGTTAATCATTTTCAACTAATTAAAAAAATAAATAAGAAACATTTGTTTTATCTGACAATTAATCAAGATAAAAAAAGCAACCGATCCAACAAAAAAAAACAAACTTTTTTTGATTGGATGAGAATGAATGAAGAAATACTAAGTGGTTCCAGATCGAATTTGAAACGTGGGTGGGTCTTTCCAGAATTTTTGATACTTTATAATGCATATAAGATTAATCCATGGCTGATACCAATCAAATCACTTCTTTTTAATTTGAATGGAAATGAAAAAAAAATTGAATGGAAATGAAATTTTTAGTAAAAAAAAAAAACTCATTGAAAAGAAAAAAGGATCTCTTTTTCTATCAGCGAAGGAAAAAACTTTTGAATTAGAAAATGGAAATAAAGCAGAAAAGGAATCTGTGGCCAAAGAGGATCTTGACTCAGTTCACTCAAACCACAAAAAAAATCTTCAAGAAGATTCTGCGGTAGCAGATAGGAGAAAACGTATAAATCAAAACCAATACGCGAAAAAGATGAGCAAGGAGTTTGAGTTGTTACTAAAAAAATATTTTCGTGTTCAATGCAGATGGGATGGTTCGGCATACGTAAATAAAAAAATTTTCAATAACATCAAAATATGTTGTCTCCTGGTTAGACTGCTAGATCCCAAACAAATTTATATATCCTCTATTCAAAATGGCAACCTGAGTCTGGATATTCTGCTATCTTCGAAGGGCTTGATTCTTTCAGAATTAATTAGAACTGGAATACTTATTATAGAACCCATTCGTCTGTCTGTAAAAAATGATGGAAAATTTATTATGTCTCAAACCATAGGTATTTCATTAGTTCATAAGAATAAGTACCAATTTAATCAAAAATATCAAGAAAAAGGCTATCCTTATAAGAGGAGTTTTGCTGAATCCATTGCAATACCTCAAAAAATGACTGAAAATAGAACCAGCAATTATTATGATTTGCTTGTTCCGGAAAATATCTTATCCCCTAGAGGTCGTAGAGAGTTTAGAATTCTAATTTGTTTCAATTCTGGGAATAAAAATGATATCCAGAGAAATACAGCATTTTACAATGGAAATAAGGTGAAAACAGATGATCAAGTTTTAGATAAAACAAGCAAACATCTTGATAGATATCAAAATCAACTAAAAAAATTAAAGTTCTTTCTTTGGCCCAATTATCGATTAGAAGATTTAGCTTGTATGAATCGGTATTGGTTTGATACCAATAATAGCAGTCGTTTTAGTATGCTAAGGATCCATATGTATCCACAATTGCAAATTAGTTAATGCTACATTTTTCCTATATTGCCCGTACCTTATATGGTATATGAAGACAAAGAAATACACATATGGCACTCTCTTAGATTCTGATAGATGAGATATTAATTGAATTTAATGACGTATCTATTAGATTTAGAAATGAATCAAGAAAATATTCTTATTTCATTTTAAATTGAAAATTGCAGTCTAAATATTTTTTGTGCATGCAAAAATATACCAGACTTTTGTATACCTATCTGAAATTTTCAAAAAAGGGATTGCTAGATTTTATTAAAAAAAAAAAGAATAGAAATTCTTAATCAAAGTAAGATTATTGTGTATATCAAATTAAAACGAGTAACATTATTATTACTGATCAATAATAATTTATAAAAAAAAAGAAGGCTAAGGAGATTTAATTTTATGGTAAAAAATTCATTCAGCTCAGTTATTTCGCAAGAAGAAAAAAAAGAAAATGGAGGATCTGTTGAATTTCAAGTAGTCAGTTTCACCAATAAGATACGAAGACTTACTTCACATTTGGAATTGCACAAAAAAGACTATTTATCTCAAAGAGGTCTACGTAAAATTCTCGGAAAACGCCAACGATTACTTTCTTATTTATCAAAGAAAAATAAAATGCGTTATAAAGAATTAATTAATCAATTGGATATTCGGGAGTCAAAAACTCAGTAATTTAAAAAGTAATTTTTAATTATTTGATTTATTAGATCTTGCATTTTTATGAACTTATTTTAATTTTCAGCAATTCATGGAAAGATGAATCGAGGAAAAACTTATGAATGGACCGGCTACAAGAAAAGACCTCATGATAGTCAATATGGGACCTCACCACCCCTCAATGCACGGTGTTCTTCGACTCATCCTTACTTTGGATGGTGAAGATGTTATTGACTGTGAACCAATATTGGGTTATTTACACAGAGGGATGGAAAAAATTGCAGAAAACCGAACAATTATACAATATCTACCTTATGTAACACGTTGGGATTATTTAGCTACTATGTTTACAGAAGCAATAACCGTAAATGGTCCAGAACAGTTGGGAAATATTCAAGTCCCCAAAAGAGCTAGCTATATCAGAGTAATTATGTTGGAGTTGAGTCGTATAGCTTCTCATCTGTTATGGCTTGGCCCTTTTATGGCGGATATTGGCGCACAGACTCCCTTCTTCTATATTTTCAGAGAACGAGAATTAGTATATGATCTATTCGAAGCAGCCACCGGTATGAGAATGATGCATAATTTTTTTCGTATCGGGGGAGTCGCGGCTGATCTACCTCATGGATGGATAGATAAATGTTTGGATTTCTGCGATTATTTTTTGACAGCGGTTGCTGAATATCAAAAACTTATTACACAAAATCCTATTTTTTTAGAACGAGTTGAGGGAGTAGGTATTATTTCTGGAGAAGAGGTCATAAATTGGGGGTTATCAGGACCAATGCTACGAGCTTCCGGAATACCATGGGATCTTCGTAAAGTTGATCGTTATGAGTGTTATGACGAATTTGATTGGGAAGTTCAGTGGCAAAAAGAAGGCGATTCATTAGCTCGTTATTTAGTCAGACTTGCTGAGATGACGGAATCCGTAAAAATTATTCAACAAGCTTTGGAAGGAATTCCAGGGGGACCTTATGAAAATTTAGAAATACGATCTTTTGATCGAGCAAGGTCTCCGGAATGGAATGACTTTGACTATCGATTCATTAGTAAAAAACCTTCGCCAACTTTTGAATTGGCGAAACAAGAACTTTATGTGAGAGTCGAAGCCCCCAAAGGAGAATTGGGCATTTTTTTGATAGGGGATCAGGGTGGTTTTCCTTGGAGGTGGAAAATTCGCCCGCCGGGTTTTATCAATTTGCAAATTCTTCCTCAGTTAGTTAAAAGAATGAAATTGGCTGATATTATGACAATACTAGGTAGCATAGATATCATTATGGGAGAAGTTGATCGTTAAAATGATAATTGATACATCACAAGTCCAAGATATCAATTCTTTTTCGAGATTGGAATTCTTAAAAGAATTCTATGGAATTCTATGGGTACTTGTCCCTATTTTGACTACTGTATTGGGAATCACAATAGGCGTACTAGTAATTGTATGGTTAGAAAGAGAAATATCCGCAGGAATACAACAACGGATTGGACCTGAATATGCTGGTCCTTTGGGAGTTCTTCAAGCTTTAGCAGATGGTACAAAACTACTTTTTAAAGAAAATCTGCTTCCATCTAGAGGTGATACTCGCTTATTCAGTATGGGACCATCGATAGCAGTCATATCAATTTTACTAAGCTATTCAGTAATTCCTTTTGGTTATCGCCTTGTTTTAGCCGATCTACCTATCGGTGTTTTTTTATGGATTGCCATTTCAAGTGTTGCTCCCATCGGACTTCTTATGTCAGGATATGGATCCAATAATAAATATTCCTTCTTAGGTGGTCTACGAGCTGCTGCTCAATCAATTAGTTATGAAATACCATTAACTCTATGTGTATTATCAATATCTCTACGTGTGATTCGTTGAGACATAAACTTCTCCCACTTTTTTTCGAGAAAAGGGTTGAAATGCATTGAATAGATATCCTCATTTTTATATTTATTATTCGGATTAATGAACTAAATCAGATAGTTATATGAGTGAAAGAAAACAGCTTATATAAATAAAAATTAGCAGTCAAAATATTAAGTCTCATTTTCTATGTATAAGAGTTAAGCAGAAAAAAATATAGGCGCAAGAGAGCCCCAAGATTGGGTCACTAGTTATCCTGTCTTGAAGCGGACTCAAAAGATCAACCGGATTGAGTTTTCACTATTATTTTTATGTACTACCATATGTGTATTACCATAACACAGCCGATTGAGCAAAAATGAGTGGATGGTTAGAAACACCAAGATATACAAAGGATTAGTAATGGAGATTTTCAAAATTATCCAAAACCAAAAGAGAGAGAAGGACATTTTTGCAAAATGCATAATATAAAAAGAATACGAATTGGGGCTTTAAGTTTGTAGAAATGATCAGGCAGTACTCCCCACGATTCCGATCCAGAGTATACGCCTATCCACCCATTAAATAAATGACTATCGGAAACGAAATAATCCCTTATTGAGTAAGTACCCTTTTTCTCAGAAAGAAGAATAGGAACGAAAAAAAATGGAAAGAATCCAATTACAAAAAAAAAAAAAAAAGAGATATTTTTTATTGTTTCTTATCTCCATTACTATATGCATTTCTTTCCTATCTCCCTATTCATAGAGATAGAATTCATGTCCGAATTCATGAACTAATGGAATAGCCAATTTTTTTTTCGTAATTGAAAACAATGGGTTATTGATATTTATAATAAATAGTATTTTAGTAAAGAATTAAGTTATTACTCAACAAAGAATTTTTTTTTAAAGGATGAGATCAATTCAGAAGTAACCTTTTTCTTTATTATTATAACAGACAGAATTCTATTGGGTTAATTTGGGGACACACGATAGATTTTTATCTTATAGTATATTTTTATCTTATAGTATTCTACAAAAAAAACATAGCAAGACAAGATAAATAATCCCGATACGCTCCTTAGATTTATTTAAGGCCCTCAAGGAGCCGTATGAGGTGAAAATCTCATGTACGGTTCTGTAATAGCGATGAGAACAGTGATGTTATTACCGACTATAATTATCTAACAGTTCTAGTACCGTTGATATAGTTGAGGCTCAATCAAAATATGGTTTTTGGGGTTGGAATTTGTGGCGTCAACCTATAGGGTGTTTGTTATTTTTCTAATTTCTTCCTTAGCAGAATGCGAGAGATTACCTTTTGATTTACCAGAAGCAGAAGAAGAATTAGTAGCGGGTTATCAAACTGAGTATTCAGGTATAAAATTTGGTTTATTTTATGTTGCTTCCTATCTAAATCTATTAGTTTCTTCGTTATTTGTAACTGTTCTTTACTTGGGTGGTTGGGATATCTCTATTCCATACATATTAGGTTATGAACTATTTGAAATAAATAAAGTGTATGAAGTCTTTGGAATGACAATTAGTATCTTTATTACATTAGCGAAAACTTATTTGTTCTTGTTCATTTCTATAGCAACAAGATGGACTTTACCCCGACTAAGAATAGATCAACTATTAAATCTTGGATGGAAATTTCTTTTACCTATATCTCTCGGTAATCTATTATTAACAACATCTTTTCAACTCTTTTCATTGTAAAGGAATACCATATTCTATATTCACGACTTGCTCAAACAAGAGAAAGAAACAAACATAAAATTCTTTAGAGATATTATAATATGTTCCCTATGGTAACTGGGTTCATGAATTATGGTCAACAAACAGTACGAGCTGCAAGGTACATTGGTCAGGGTTTCATGATTACTTTATCCCATGCAAATCGTTTGCCTGTAACTATTCAATATCCTTACGAAAAATTAATAGCATCGGAGCGTTTCCGTGGTCGAATCCATTTTGAATTCGATAAATGCATTGCTTGTGAAGTATGTGTTCGTGTATGTCCTATAGATCTCCCCGTTGTTGATTGGAAATTGGAAACGGATATTCGAAAGAAACGATTGCTTAATTACAGTATTGATTTCGGGATCTGTATATTTTGTGGTAACTGCGTTGAATATTGTCCAACAAATTGTTTATCAATGACTGAAGAATATGAACTTTCTACTTATGATCGTCACGAATTGAATTATAATCAAATTTCTTTGGGTCGTTTACCAATGTCAGTAGTTGATGATTATACAATTAGAACAATTTTGAATTCGAATTCGCCTCAAATTGAAGTCTAAAATAAGTCAATCTGTTGATTAAAGAGTAATTTACAATTACTAAGGTTCTGTTTTGATCTAAAGACATGAGGTTTCTTTCGTTTTGTTTGTTTGGTCACTACCTACAAATCCAAACTATTGATTCATGAGAATTGTAGCTTAATTTAGATTGAAACTATATATTTCGAAATATATAGTTTCAATCTACTTTACTCTTTCAGATCAAGACTAAGATTAATAGAATAACTGTACCTACATTAATTCACACCCCTTAATATTTAATTAGGAATTGATTATACATTTTTTTTCCTGGTCAGATCAATAAGGTCATGAAAAACATTTAGATTTATTTATCTCTTTTTTTACTACATATAATGGATTTGCCTGGACCGATACATGATTTTCTTGTAGTCTTGTTGGGATCAGGTCTTATATTAGGAAGTATGGGAGTACTATTATTTAACAACTCCATTTATTCTGCTTTTTCGTTGGGACTGGTTCTTGTTTCTATATCCTTATTCTATATTCTAGCAAACGCCCAGTTTGTAGCTGCTGCGCAACTCCTTATTTACGTGGGAGCTATAAATGTTTTAATCATATTTGCTGTGATGTTCATGAAGGGTTCAGAATATTCCAAAGATTTTAATCTTTGGACCGTTGGGAATGGAGTTACTTTTCTGGTTTGTACAAGTATTTTTGTTTCACTAATGACTACTATTGTAGATACGTCATGGTATGGGATTATTTGGACTACAAGATCAAATCAGATTCTAGAGCAAGATTTAATAAGTAATAGTCAACAAATTGGAATTTATTTATCAACATATTTTTTTCTTCCATTTGAACTCATTTCGATCATTCTTTTAGCTGCTTTGATCGGCGCAATTTCCGTGGCTCGCCAGTAATAAATCTTTAGTTAGAAATAGCATAATTTAAACTTTGTTGTATGTTATCACACACATTCCCCTTCAATTCTATTTGAAGATTTTTTGGTCTAAACTCAAAATTCTTTTATTCGATCGATTACGAATATATTCTCTTGTTCTGTACTTTTTTTTTGTCAATTGAATTGAATCTATTACATTTTTGTTCATATTGAAATGAATCGGAATTGATAAGGAGTTGGTCAATCATGCTCGAACATGTACTTATTATAAGTGCCTATTTATTTTCTATCGGTATCTATGGATTGATCACAAGCCGAAATATGGTTAGGGCCCTTATGTGTCTTGAGCTTATACTGAATGCAGTTAATATGAATTTCGTAACATTTTCTGATTTTTTTGATAGTCGCCAATTAAAAGGGAATATTTTCTCAATTTTTGTTATAGCTATTGCAGCCGCTGAAGCAGCTATTGGCCCAGCTATTCTTTCGTCAATTTATCGTAACAGAAAATCCACTCGTATCAATCAATCGAATTTGTTGAATAAGTAATATTTATTTATGAGATAAATTATGATATTCATCAAGTAAAATTATATGTATCATACGTAATCCATGATAATGTTTGCGAAAACGTAAAAAATCAAAGTATCTTGGCCCTATCGCATGAGTTAATCTGAAAGTAGATTGATTATCAAAATTCTGATAAATTATTGACTCATCTGGTATCTAAATATATAATTCATTTACAAATTTACTCGATCGAAAATTTATAGTCTTAAAAAAAAATTATAGATCCAATGTCACATTCAGTAAAGATTTATGATACATGTATAGGGTGTACTCAATGTGTCCGAGCTTGCCCCACAGATGTATTAGAAATGATACCTTGGGGCGGATGTAAAGCTAAGCAAATAGCTTCGGCTCCACGAACGGAAGACTGTGTTGGTTGTAAGAGATGTGAATCTGCCTGTCCGACAGATTTTTTGAGTGTTCGCGTTTATTTATGGCATGAAACAACTCGAAGCATGGGTCTAGCTTATTGATACGTTCTCTAAAAGCCCCCTTGAATACATTTGATTTCTTTTTTACCGACAAAAACTCGTGCTCGAAAATAAATATACATATATATATTTTTTTTTATTTTATTTTCGAACATGGGTTTTTTTAGTCCAAGTGTATCTTGTTTTTACTACGAATTATTTTCCTTGGTTAACAACAGTTGTAGTTTTTCCAATATTTGCGGGTTT
This sequence comes from Cucumis melo, assembly GCF_025177605.1. Taxonomy (NCBI): domain Eukaryota; kingdom Viridiplantae; phylum Streptophyta; class Magnoliopsida; order Cucurbitales; family Cucurbitaceae; genus Cucumis; species Cucumis melo. Next base: position 8,869 of record NW_026124042.1, read on the forward strand.
ATTACTTTTCTTTTTCCCTCATAGAGGAAATAAAGTAATGAGATGGTATACTATATGTATCTGTGTACTCGAGCTGCTTCTAACAACCTATGCGTTTTGTTATCATTTCGAATTAGACGATCCATTAATCCAATTGATGGAGGATTATAAATGGATCCCTTTTTTGGATTTTTACTGGAGATTGGGAATCGATGGACTTTCCATAGGACCCATTTTACTGACGGGGTTTATCACCACTTTAGCTACTTTAGCGGCTTGGCCAGTTACTCGAGATTCCCGATTATTCCATTTTCTAATGTTAGCAATGTATAGTGGTCAAATAGGATCATTTTCTGCTCGAGACCTCTTACTCTTTTTTATCATGTGGGAGTTAGAATTAATTCCCGTTTATCTACTTCTATCGATGTGGGGCGGAAAGAAACGGTTGTATTCAGCTACAAAGTTTATTTTGTACACTGCGGGAGGTTCCATTTTTTTGTTAATGGGAGTTCTGGGTATCGGTTTATATGGTTCTAATGAACCAACTTTAAATTTTGAAACATCAGCTAATCAATCGTATCCTATAGCACTAGAAATACTATTCTATATCGGATTTCTTATTGCTTTTGCTGTCAAATCACCGATTATACCCTTACATACATGGTTACCAGATACCCACGGAGAGGCACATTACAGTACTTGTATGCTTCTAGCCGGAATCTTATTAAAAATGGGAGCATATGGATTGGTTCGGATCAATATGGAATTATTACCCCACGCCCATTCTATCTTTTCACCCTGGTTGATCATATTAGGCATAATTCAAATAATCTATGCAGCTTCAACATCTTCGGGTCAACGCAATTTAAAAAAAAGAATAGCTTATTCCTCCGTCTCTCATATGGGTTTCATAATTATAGGAATTGGTTCTATAAGCGATACGGGACTGAATGGAGCTATTTTACAAATAATCTCTCATGGATTTATTGGCGCTGCACTTTTTTTCTTGGCAGGAACAAGTTATGATAGAATACGTCTGGTTTATCTCGATGAAATGGGAGGACTGGCTATCCCAATTCCAAAAATATTTATGACTTTCAGTATCTTATCGATGGCTTCCCTTGCATTGCCTGGTATGAGCGGTTTTGTTGCAGAATTAATAGTCTTTTTTGGAATAATTACTAGCCAAAAATATCTTTTAATGGCAAAAATAGTAATTACTTTGGTAATGGCAATTGGAATTATATTAACTCCCATTTATTTATTATCTATGTTACGCCAGATGTTCTATGGATACAAGCTTTTTAATGCTAAAAATTCTTATTTTTTTGATTCGGGACCACGAGAGTTGTTTGTTGCGATCTCTATCCTTATACCTGTCATAGGTATTGGTATTTATCCAGATTTTGTTTTCTCACTATCAGTTGACAAGGTCGAAGCTATTTTATCTAATTATTTTGCTAGATAGTTTTCATAAAAAAATGAAACAGCAATACTATAATAATTTTTTTTAATCATTCGTTGCACAATAAAAAAAAGAAGTCTTTTTTCTTAAGTTAAATAAAAAAATGAATTGGACTTCCTCATACATTTGGCTTTTGTGAGAACCATTTGAATCAAGTAATGTAGTGATTCAAAGGGTTCTCGATGTCTTACACACAATTTTCTTATCTATACCCCTCCATGTTTGTGTTCGTCAGGCCCTTTCTTGAATGAATTCAATTAGATGTTAATGTAAATGAACCATAACTATGTAGCCCTATCCCTAATAGATTGACCCCAAAATAGCATATCCAAATTATAAGAAAACCCATAGAGGCCACAATTGCGGAATTTACACCTTCAAAATTTTTATTTGTTCGCGTATGTAAATAAATTGCAAATATCGTCCAAGTAATAAATGCCCAAGTTTCCTTTGGGTCCCAATTCCAATACGATCCCCATGTCTCATTAGCCCATACTGCCCCTGAAAGAATACCTATGCTTAAAAAGATAAACCCTAGACTAATAATACGATAACTCCAATGATCTAATTGTTGAATCAGTTGAGACTTATAATAATTCTTCGAAGAAAAAAAGGAAGTGTTTCTTACAAAATAGTTCCCTTCGTTGATGTATTGGATCTCATCAAAGGAAAATAACGCATTTAATAAATTATTGTTTTTACCAAAAATTCTTATAGCTTTTTGAAATGTAATCACTATAAGAGCTACTGAAAATAATGATCCACATAAAAGAGCTGCATAACCTAATACCATCATACTTACGTGCATCATTAACCAATGAGATTGGAGAGCGGGAACTAATAGTGGGGATTGATGCATTTCAGTTAAAAAACCTGAAGTAGCAAAACCTTGTGTAAAAATAGTACTTGGCGCGGTTATTGCGCTTACACTTAAATGGTTTTTATATTTTTTTAAATAAGCAAATAGATGAATAATGGATAAAGCCCATGAAAGAAATAGTAATGATTCATATAAATCACTTAATGGTAAATGCCTCAAATAAATCCAACGAGTAACTAATAATCCTGTTATACAGAAAAAAGTAACTATCATGCCCTTTTCTGACGAAACATAGAGTCCTACGGTTTCATTGATTAATAAGGTTATTAACTGAATTGTAATGACAATTGAAATGACCGAAAAAGATATATGAGTTAATATATGCTCGAAAGTTAAAAATATCATAAAAAAATAAATTTAAAGGTCCCGCAATTCAATTATTTGAATTAATATCTGGGACTTGAATTATTAATTCTATTATAGAACTTTTTTTTATAAAAAAAAAATGGCATGCCGCCACTCGGACTCGAACCGAGATGCTCTAGCACTGCTTCCTAAGAGCAGCGTGTCTACCGATTTCACCATAGCGGCTTTCTCGAAATCATAATAACCTATTATTATTCAATCGTCGAGATTGAAAAAAATAGAATGAATTTGCAATTAAATGGAATATTTTTTACAAAATATTTATCGTGGATAAAAAACTCTTTATCTTTAAATGATAATTTCATTAAAGGGAAAAAAATAGGAGATTTGAGCGTTTCCAATAAAAATCTTATCCGATTTCATTTATTTCAATAAGAATTTAAGGTGTCAATTTTCTTCATTTAATAATAGTTTTATTTTTTTAATAATAGTTTTATTTTATAGGATTTTGCAAACCAATTTCATTATGTATTCGGCGAGATATATTCTATATCTATAATAGTAATAATGATTTCGAGAAAAGAAATAAGGTAAGGGTTCATAGAATTCAAAAAGAAGGTTTTAACTTAATCAACTAATGTCATCGTTTCAATGTCTTATTAAATTTTTAATAAAGAGTTTCAGTTTACTATTTGCTCTTCTATATTTCGATATTATATATAATATCGAAAATAGATAATAAAATCAAAAATCAACAAAAACTTTTTGGTTTAGTGGGGCGATGGGGATTCATATTTTCCCCATCTCGAAAATGATAAAACAAAGATATGAAAAAGAAAGGTCAACCTTTTTTATTCTTTGAACAAAAAAGTACCATTTTCCATTTTTTAATTGAGTAAACAAACGATTTATTATTTTTTTTTTACATAGCCTACAAAAAGGAAAAAGAATTTCATATTTATCCGCTCAAAACATTAGGAAAATTACACTAATTGCTTTGATAAAAAAAAATTTATATTTAATATATAAAAAATATATATATAAAATATAAAAATTATAAACGAACTTTTACTAGGCTGTTTTTTGAGTCAAACCAATTCAGATTATTCCAATCTTTCAGTATTTATTTGATTTGTCCCCCAAAAAACTTTGGGAATTACCCGTTGAAAGAGATTTTGCTAGCGAAAAAGCTTTCAACGCTGCCCGACGCCCTTTGCTTTTCCAAATATTTTTCCGAATCCGTTTTTTTGATATAGAAGTGCGCTTTTTTGGAACTGCCATTACAAAATTATAATTGATTATTCATTACTATAGTTGGATGTGAAAGACATCTATTGTTCAAAATGAATTGTTCTTTACTATTTATTATCCATTTATTATTGAAATTATAGTATACTCCTAATATAGCTATCGAAAATTCGAAATTATTAGATTAGAAACAAAGAAAAAACAATATATATAATGTTATTTTGTCAAAAAAAAATTGTTTAATGATTCGTAGAATTTAATACAAAGAAGTCTTATTTTACTGGATCAACTTGTAGACTGTCTTTTATGATTGATACCAAAATAAAATAGTGTTTTTGGTCTAATTATTCTTTCTTGCTCTAGAGCGGGGAATTTTTGTAATGCATACTAAATAATAAAGAAAATTTGCAGTTTCTATATTGTCAAAAAATTTTACTTAAAAGTAATGGGTGTGTTCATTAATAGTTTCAATGGATCATCTCATCTTATTTGAACAATTGTAACTTCGTGACTTGAAATATTTGAAGTATTTGGCAAAAAATTAAGAATAGAAAAATAAAATTCTATTTCCGTTTTGGATATTTAAATTTGTTATTAACTGATCCTTTTGAAAAGAGATAAGAGCTGGTGAATCAGAAAAATTAATTAGGAATTTAATATACTTTTTTATGGAATATACATATCAATATTCATGGATCATACCGTTCATCTCACTTCCAATTCCTATCTTAATAGGAGTGGGCCTTCTACTTTTTCCGACGGCAACCAAAAACCTTCGACGTATGTGGTCTTTTCCGAGTATTTTATTGTTAAGTATAGTTATGATTTTTGCAGTTTATCTGTCTATTGATCAAATAAATACTAGTTATATCTATCAATATGTATGGTCTTGGACTATCAATAATGATTTTTCTTTAGAGTTGGGCTACTTGATCGATCCACTTACTTGTATTATGGCAATATTAATCACGACTGTTGGAATTATGGTTCTTATTTATAGTGACAATTATATGTCTCATGATCAAGGATATTTGAGATTTTTTGCGTATATGAGTTTGTTCAATACGTCAATGTTGGGATTAGTTACTAGTTCGAATTTGATCCAAATTTATATTTTTTGGGAATTGGTTGGAATGTGTTCTTATCTATTAATAGGTTTTTGGTTCACTCGACCTACTGCGGCGAATGCTTGTCAAAAGGCATTTGTAACTAATCGCGTAGGGGATTTTGGTTTATTATTAGGAATTTTAGGTCTTTATTGGACAACGGGGAGTTTTGAATTTCGGGATTTATTTAAAATATTCAATAACTTGATTGATAATAATGAGGTTAATTTATTATTTGTTACTTTGTGCGCCGTCCTATTATTTGCAGGTGCAGTTGCTAAATCTGCTCAATTTCCTCTTCATGTATGGTTACCTGATGCTATGGAGGGTCCTACCCCCATTTCGGCTCTTATACATGCTGCTACCATGGTAGCAGCGGGAATTTTTCTTGTTGCTCGGCTTCTTCCGCTTTTTATAGTAATACCTTACATCATGAATCTAATAGCTTTGATAGGTATAATAACAGTACTATTTGGAGCTACTTTAGCTCTTGCTCAAAAAGATATTAAGAGAAGTTTAGCCTATTCTACAATGTCTCAATTGGGCTATATGATGTTAGCTTTGGGTATGGGGTCTTATCAGGCTGCTTTATTTCATTTGATTACTCATGCTTATTCAAAAGCGTTGTTGTTTTTAGGATCGGGGTCCATTATTCACTCAATGGAATCGGTTGTTGGATATTCTCCAGATAAAAGTCAGAATATGGTTCTTATGGGTGGTTTAACAAAGCATGTGCCAATTACAAAAAATGCTTTTTTATTAGGTACCCTTTCTCTTTGTGGTATTCCACCCCTTGCCTGCTTTTGGTCCAAAGATGAAATTCTTAATGATAGTTGGTTGTATTCACCGATTTTCGCAATAATCGCCTGTTCCACAGCAGGATTAACAGCATTTTATATGTTTCGCATCTACTTACTTACTTTTGATGGACATTTAAACCTTTATTGTAAAAACTATAATGGAAAAACAAATAACTCCCTTTATTCAATATCATTATGGGGTAAAGAAGGATCAAAAATCAGTAAAAAAAACTTTCCTTTCTTCTCATTATTAACAATGAATAATAATGAAAGGTCTTCTTTTTGGATAAAAAAAAAAACATCTCAAATTAATAGTAATGTAACAAAAATTATGCGCCCGTTTGTTAG